>NW_026125216.1:0-131007 GCF_943737965.1 Phodopus roborovskii | reverse complement strand
TTTTTGTAACCCAAGAGATTTCTGATCCTTCCTTTCTGAAAATTGAGAAAAGGCCTAATTAATTGAGTTGCTAGAGAATTCGATCATAGAGTAGTTTTGATGATTGATCACCTAATCTCAAGTAGTTTGAGTAATTAGTATTTTGTCACTGGGATCACTTGCCATTATACTTTGCTTATTTCTATGAAGAGGGTCTCATAGTACTTGTAACAGCGATGACAACAATATTGTAAAGTAGGGATAAGGTCACGAAGGAGCTGTCTATTTTGGGAATAGTCTTAGGGAGAGTGTTTTTCTCCAGTAAGACTTTATATTTTATGTTTAATGATTACTTATAAAATTATGTATTTATTTGTCTCAAGAAATTGCTTACTTAATACTAACTCATAAATATTTAGTCCAGAATTATTTTCTTGCCACCCCTTCAGCCCCAAAGGCCATAGGAAATTAAAAATTAATGCTATTTATAATCATATTTTTCATTTGCCACTTATGGGAGGCCAGTAAAAGAATTTTAGGGTGGTGAACGACTTTAATCCTAGCACTCAGAGGCAGTCAGATCTCTGTGTTTGAGGCCAACCCTATCTACACAATGAGTTCCAGGACAGCAAGCAGCAAGGGCTACATATAGAAACCCTGCTTCAAAACAAAACAACACATAACAAAAAAAAATCAAGTTATCAGAACAATTTGTGGCCTATTAAAGATGAGCTTGTGTTTGCATATATGACTTATGCTTAACATCAAATTGGTATGGCATTTTGATGTCAACAGGAGATGTTTATTTACTGACTAAGTGAGACAATGTAACATGATAAAGTCTAGGCTGCCTGAGAACCACATAATTGAGGGTGACCTTGAACTTCCTGAGCCTCCTGCTCTATCTCCCACTCATGCACCATCGCATCTGACTTTTACAGGAAACAAGCTGGAAGTGACAAGTCCCCAGAGCACAGGGGACGTGGGGGGCAGTGAATGGAGAGAGAAGTAGGAGAAAGAGAGGGGGAGGAGAGGAAACTCGTGAGACTAGGGAGATTGGAGCTCAGGGTAGGAACTAACAATTTGAGCTTCTGTGGAAGCTCCTTCCGATAGTGAGATCAACAACTAACTGATCCATGGAGCCCTCATCTAACACCTGTTGGAAACAGAAGCAAACACCCATACATAAACACTGAGTGCAACCAGAACCCAGATGCAGATGGAGAGGACAAGACCAGGTTGCAGAAACACATAGAGACAGCTTACCTGAACAAGGAGAGCTAACGGGCCCCAGACTGATAGCTGGGAAGCCAGCATGGGACTGACTCAGGTCCCCTGAATATGGGTCTCAGCCAGAAGGACTGAGCGCCCATGGGTCCTCAGACAGTGAAACCAGCATGTATCCCTGGTGCTCAAAGGACCTTGTGGACACATCCCCCATGGAGTGGACACTGTCTTAACCTAGGAGACAGGGAGAGAAGCCCTAGTCCTCACTTTACAGGACCTGTCAGATCTACATGACCCCAACTGGATGGCATTCCCCTACATATGGAATTGGGGTGGGGAGATGGAGGGGAGGTGGTTAGGTGCATGTGAGAGGCAGAGAGGGTAAAAGAGAGGGATGGATGGAGGGAGGGAGAGGGAACTGGGATCGACATAAAAATAATAAATTAAACAAAAAGAAAAATTATATTTGTTTTACTTAATTTACTTTTTAATATTTTTTTTGCATGTAGTAGATGAGTGTGTACATGCATGTAATAGTCAGAGGTCCAAGCAGGTGTCTTCCTCTATCCCTCTTCACCATAGCTTTTGAGGAAGGATCTTTCACTGAACTCAGAGCTTACCAACTGCAAAAGATTAGCTGGCTAGCATGCGCCCAGGCAGGGGCCCTCTTTCCTCCACCTCCACAGCTGTAGGATTACAGGCAATAAGCCACCGCTCTTGGTATTTCATGGTTCTGGGGAGATCGGAACTCGTCTTCATGCCTGTATGGCAATCACTATCTACTGGCGCCATTGTCCTAGCCCAGAGAGTTTTATTTTTTGGTATTATGTGTTTCCAGCTCACCAGTTATCTTTTATGTTCTATGTAAAGTTATAGAGAAATATTTATTATTAATGTAAAAGAATATGTAAAGTCATGTAATTTTAAAATACTGATTTGAGAGGAAGCCAAACAAGAAGTTGACCGTGTATGTCTCTAACAGCACACAAAGGGACCATAATGTAAAGTTGTGAAATAGTAGAGGTCTGTCAGCTTTGCAAGGTTTGACCCAAATTAGACATTGGGCTGTTCATGTTTGATAATCAACTTTTTGGGCTGAGCCTCCTGGGACAATTTTCTGGTTTGAATGTGTGCCCTCAAAAACCATGTGTTAGAAACTGAACCATTCATGGATTTGGGACTTAATGAGAAGTATCAGGCTGCAAATGCACCCAAGAAAGAGCTAACTCCCTCTTACTCCCACCCATTCTTTGCCCATAGGATAATTTAACAAGCAAGCGAGCCATCCCTATGCATTACAAGTTATGCAGCCTCAGGCAGTTTTGCTATAGCTACTGTGTTATTGATTTGAACATACCAGATCCTGGAAATTATCCTGAGGAGGATAGGATACTTTACACTTCCTGCATCAAATCTTAGAGAGTGTTAGTAGGAAGCTGCAAGTTAGTCCTGGTTCCCAAGGTACCACCTTTGCAACAACTTGTAAACTGTAGTTTACAAGACTTGATGTGCTTTCACCTAAAACATGCTGTGATAGATGAAAACAGTTGGAACTCAGGGAATACAGGTGTTTTGGGTTTGGTAATCGTACAGCAAGAAATGGCTGGGTTACTGTTCAGATCCAGGTCAGGGTGTTCAAACTCATACCAGCCACACAGCATCGCCTTGTTTCCAAGGAATCCAGGATAGTCTAAAGCCCAAGGAAACCAACTAGCATCTTCTAGTCTGCATTTCACTCAACACCTAGTGAGCCCAGTCTCTGGGATGGTGATGGGTGTTCCTAGTCTCTCTGTCTGATGGTTGCGATCTACTCTCTGCAATCCTCTATCAAGGTTTTCTGCCAGACACTTGGAATAGACTCCTAGTATTAAGTGAAGGGGAAATAAACATACAACGATACTTAATGTGGAACAAGATATCATTCTGTGTTTCAAGAGAGTAAAAGATAAATAAACAGTCACATAAAAATGTGCAGGGTTCAAGGTGAGTGGTGTTTTAGTCTGTGTAGTTGGTTGTACTAGAATTAAGACTTGGTCAGATGTCAAAATACCATTCATCTTGTATTAATTTTTAGTATTAGTATTTAACTAGACAGGACCTTGTGCCAGGTTGGGGAGATGACACAGTAGTAAGAGTGCTTGGTTGCACAAATATGTGAGGACCTAAGTTCAGATCCTCACTACCCACATGAAAGCAGACATGGCCATGTGTGTCCATAACCCTGTTGCTGTGGAATGGAGACAGGGGGATCTTTGAAGATCATTTGCTATCCAGTCCAGTAGAACCAGTGAGCTTCAAGTTCAGTGAGAGACCCTGTCTCCAGGAAATAAGGCTGAAAGTGAAGCCACCTGATGTCCTCTGTGTGTGTTTATGTGTGTATGTATGTGTGTGTGTATGTGTGTGACTGTGTGTGTGAGAGAGAGTGTGTGTGAGTGTGTGAGAGTGTGTGTGACTGTGACTCTGTGTGTGTGAGTGTGTGAATGTGAATGTGTGAGTGAGTGAGTGTGTGAATGTGAGTGTGTGACTGTGTGTGTGAGTGTGTGTATATGTGTGTATGTATGTGTGTGTGACTGTGTGTGTGTGAGAGTGTGTGTGAGTGTGTGAGAGTGTGTGTGTGTGTGAATGTGTGTATGTGAATGTGTATGAGTGTGTGTGTGATTATGTGATTGTGTGAGTATGTGAGAGTGTGTGTGTGTGAGAGTATGTGACTGTGTGTGAGTGTGTATGTGAGTGTGTGACTGTGTGCGAGAGTGTGTGTGAGTGTGTGTGAGAGTATGTGTGAGTGTGTGTTTTTATGAGTGTGTGTGTGAGTGTGTGAGAGTTGTGTGAGTGTGAGAGTGTGTGCGAGTGTTTATGTGTGTGAGAGTGTGTGTGAGTGTGTGAAAGTGTGTGAGCATGTGTGAGTGTGTTGAGTATGTGTGAGTGTGTGTGAGAGTATGTGTGAGTGTGTGTTTTTATGAGTGTGTGTGTGAGTGTGTGAGAGAGTTGTGTGAGTGTGAGAGTGTGTGTGTGAGTGAGAGTGTATATGTGTGTGTGAGTGTGTGAGAGTGTGTGTGAGTGTGTGAAAGTGTGAGCATGTGTGAGTGTGTTGAGTATGTGTGAGTGTGTGTGTGTGAGAGTATGTGTGAGTGTGTGTTTTTATGAGTGTGTGAGTGTGTGAGAGAGTTGTGTGAGTGTGAGAGTGTGTGTGTGAGTGAGAGTGTATATGTGTGTTTGAGTGTGTGAGAGTGTGTGAGTGTGTGTGAGCATGTGAGTGTGTTGAGTATGTGTGAGTGTGTGTGAGGTGTTTGTGTGTGAGCGTGTGTATGACTGAGGATAGAACCTCATGGATGCCGAGCAAGCCCTCTATCATTGAACTTTACCACAACCTAAGAACAGCCTTTGAAAACTGTTTCAACTCAGTTTAAAGGGTCCAAATGAATAGGTATCTATGCCTGAGCTATTTGACTTTACAATTTGTGTGTTACAGTTTGAAATATCTGAATTTTTTAAGCACAGCAAAGCACACAAATTGGAAAAAATAATTCCTCTGTCTTTGGTGCTTTCAGTTTTGTTCCCGAGTGTGAGTTATGTATATGAGTTGAGAATGAGTCCTTGAGAAATTATAAAACCAACTGGGATTTCCAAAAAAAGGATGGATTCCCTTTCTGCTTTAGGGGGAAAATCTGTAGATATGGTTCATAGTGAGTAATTTCTTACAGCGAGTACATACAGGGAATAATGCGATAGAAATGAGCAAAGTGAGTAAAAGTCAGTCTTAGAGACCAACCAACGTTTGGGTTTGGAGATGGCCAGGAGCTTAGTGACCTGTAACTACCTCATGTTCCTTCAGTGGCTGACTCTTATAGCTTACTCATACAGCTGGGTCTATCTTGGGATGGTAAACATGTTATCATAAGTACAAAACGTTATAAATACACATGTAATCCTTAAGTTATGGTGGGCTAATGTCCCAAGGAACCCATCATCAGTAGAAATGTCATAAGTCAAAGTTGTGATTACTATGCCAAACCCACTCATAATTTCTTTTTCTCATGTGTGGTTAAATACTCTATCTGGGTGATGGCTCACACCTATAACTTAGCAATCGGGAGGCAGAGGCAGAGGCAGAGGGTTCAGCCTGTCCAAAAGTGAGTTCCAGGACAGCCAGGACTATTATTAACTAGAGAAACTGTGGCTCATAAAAAAAACAAACAACAACAAAATCTGACTCAAAGCAGAATTTATTTTGGTTCACAGATCCAGAGGGTTACCATCCATGGTGGTGGGGAAAGAATGGCAGCTGGCAAGGGAAGACATAGCAGCAGCAGGAGGAGGAGGGGGTTTGTTGGTCACATTGCATACACATTCAGGAACAGACAATGAATAGCTGGGGCCATCAAACCCTAGGGCCTGTGTCTTGCTGCCTCTAGCGAGCCTTCACCTCCTAAGCATTTTGTAACACCCAACACAGTGTGGTGAGCTAGGCACCAAGTGTCATAGATCATAATGGGTAACTTACCAGACAGCATGGCTTAGCAGTACAAACACATGGGGCAGCACTAGCAGACCTCTCTTGTGTCTCTATGGAGACTTGGTCTCTGGTGTTACTGCTGCTTCCCTTGCAGTAAGAGTATTGCAATGCAAAATGTTGCCTGAGAAAAAGATCAAAATTCCAGTTTTCTACCACTGTAGAGTTATAGCATTGTAAACTGAAAGGGGAGCCATAGTTAAATCCTACATGGCGTTTAAAAACCAAATCTAGGTTGAAATGGTGAATAGAGAAACTAAGCAATCTCCGGGCATCCTGAATAGCAGGGGAATGGTTCACTGTGTTCTTATCGGTCTCTGTTCATCCATGGTTCTGAAATGCCCTCATTATATCCATCACCCAAAGACCAGACAATTTGAACTTCGAACTTCATCTTGTTTTGCCTGGACTCGGTAGACAATGGCATCCCTACACTGTCACAGGGAAGCAGCTGTGGGCCTCTGCCAATGTCAACAATCAGGGAGGCTGCTGGCACTTTGTCAGCAAGAAGCTTTCTGTGCATGACAAATAGCATACTCCTTCTTGCTACCATATATCAGCAATCTATTTTAACAGTTACCTTGACAACTGAAATCCACCTGCTGGAAGATACTTACGGAGGGGAGTGAGGGCCCTACAACTTTCAGCTGACAGTTGTGTACAGTGGGGAAGCAGCCAAGGAGGAGAAGGCACCACTTGTCCAAAGCTAATATTCAAACTGGTAGGAAGTCAGAATTTCACCCAAGTTTGACTGTTCCTACCCATTTGGAAAGCAGAAATTAATCATACATAGCCAGTATCTGTGAAATGCTTTGAAGTTCTAGACAAAAGATACTAAAACAAGCAAACAAACAAAAACCCAAAAACTTGACTTATTTATATTTGTTGATAACTCAAGGTACCACCAATGTAAATGTAGATGATTAATTCTTCAAGTACAAATCCACCTGAAAGCACTAGCTTTTTCTTTTCTTTGTTTCTGAGACAGTCTCACTTGTGCTCTCCAGCTGGCCTTGAACTCATGGTAAAACCTCCTGTCTCAATCCCTCAAGTGTTAGGATTATAGGTGTGAGCTACCATGCCAAATCCGTGATGTCCTGCCTTCTGGTTTTTCTCCTCCTCCTCCTTATTCTTTCTTTTTTTGGGTGGTTGTTTTTGGTTTATTTTTCTGAAACAGTGTTTTGTGTAGCCCTCAATCGCCCTGGAACTTGCTCTGTAGACCAGGCTGGCCTCAAAATCACAGAGAGATCTGCCCACCTCTGCCTCCCAGTGCTGGGATTAAAGGTGTGCACTACCACCACCCAGTTCACTTTTTTCATAATCCTCCTCCTCCCTCCCTCTCTCCCCTTAATCCCTCAATCCCTCCCTCTGTCCCTTTCTCCCTTCCTCTTTCCCCTCCCTCCTTCCCTCCCCTTCCTTCCTCCCTCTCTTGTTTCCTCCCAACTGATCTCCTTTTCTTCGTCTTTCTTTTGTTTGGACAGGTCTCATGCACTGTAAGATGATCTTGAATTTGGTATGGATGTAGGCAAGGACATTCTTAAAGTTTAATCCTTTCCTGCCTCTGCTACTCGAGTGATGTGCCTACAGTGTGTATTCCCATGTACACTCCTCCTCTGCAATTCTGGAATAGAACCAAAGGGGTCCATGCATGCTAGGCAAGTCTTCTGCCAACTGAGCTACAGCTCCAGCCCTGGATATACTTTTGCAAAGGTGGATTACAGAAGGCTGGGATAACACAGCTGTGCCCCTTCTGGAAGCTTCTCTGGGCACAGTTATTCTCTGTGCACTGAGCAGTCCTGGCCTGTTCTCTGTGAACTGAAGGATTGTACCCACTGGGTTTGAGCAGCCATCTCATATATTTCCCCAAGTGGCTTTCCTGGAGTTTCATTTTCAACCACTCTAGTGACTTCTTCATGTTTGAGTTTGTCCTCTTTAGCTTTTTTGTCAACCTGGTGCAGCCAGAGTCACCTGGAAGAGGGATGCTCCATTGAGAGAGATGTCTCTCATCAGATTTTACCTTTAGGCAGTTCCGTAAGGGTTTTGCTTTGACTAGTAATGAGATATGGTAGGCCCAGACCACTGTTGCTAGTGCTACCCTGGGCAGGTGGTCCTGGGGTCTATAAGAAAACTAGGATGAGCAAGCTATGGGAGAAAGCCAGCAAGCAGCATCCCTCCATGGTCTCTCTTCCAGTTTCTGTCTTGAATTCCTGCCAGGACTTCCCTTCTTTGTTGGCCTGGAAGATTAAATCAAACCCTTTCCTCCCCGGGTTGGTTTTGGTTATGCTGGATTTCCAAAAGTATTCTAGAAGTGATGGTGTATGCCTGTTTCTCCTGGCTTTCCAGGTAGGAAGAACAGGCAGGTTGATCCACGAGGCTAGCTTTGGTCACATAGGAGACCCTTGTGACAGAAACAGAGGAGGTGAAGGAAGGAAGGGGAGAATCAAGAGGGTAGAAGGGGTAAGGTAATGACCTCCACCAGGTGTGCAGTTTTGCCTCCATGGGTATAGATAGGTGCCACTGGGCTCAATGGTATAGGCAGAGGCCCTGCCAGCTCCAGGCTTTCCTCTAAGAGTGCAGGCAGACCGGTGAAACTGCCTGCCAGTTCTCTGAGCTGCCTGGAACAAGGCACTGCATAAACACCACCCACATTATTGCTTCTAATCTGCAGATCCTGGGCCCTCTGTCCGTAAACACAAGGAATGGGGCTGGGAAGCAAGGAGCCAGGGCCTGGGGAGGCACCCCAGGCTGTTTCTTGCTACGTGCCTTTCAGGGGAGAAGGTATAAACTCTGCAGTTAAGCCTCAACAAGTCCGATGTGTCTCTGATAGGAGCTTTTCTTCTGGAAACCATAAATGCAATTTTGGTGTCCCCTCCCCCCAAACAATCAGCTTTTGTTCTTTCCCAGCAGAGCTCTGTCACAGCCTTCTCTTTGCTGGAGACTACTATCTGAGCTCTCTGGATCTTCTCTGGAACTCTGCTGGGACTCCCCTGCAGAGGAGCTTGTTTAGGGTTTACCCTTTACTTCATCCCTCCTCTGCTGGCTCTAAAGGAGGACTAGGGTAGTAGTGTGCACACCGGACTGACCCTACTCTCAGCTTTCACAGTTGAGGCCGAAGGACCTTGCTCTGAAAGTCTCAGTTGGTGAGGGTGACAGCTTAAGGAAGTGTAGGCTACAGGTGACTGTGGTTTTTTTTTTCCCCTTTCTTCTTTCCAACTTGTTACAGACTGGGGTCATTGGGAAGAGGGCGCCTCAGTTAGAGAATTTGCTCCTTCAGCCTGGCCCTGGGCATGTGTGTAATCATTTTCTTGACTGATGATTGATGTGGGAGAGGGACCCAGACAACTAACAGTGGTATCATCCCTAGGCAGGTGGTCCTGGGGTGCATGAGGAAGTAATTAAGGAAGCCAGTGAACAGCTTTCTTTCCCTGCCTTGGCTGTAACTTGTAAACCAAATGCATCCTTTTCCTCCCCAAGTTGCTTTTCTTTATAGAAAGCAACCAGATTATATTATAATAACTTATGATTATACACTGAAAAAACATTGTCTATATGACTACCCAAATAGAAACAAACAATAACAACAACAACAAAAAGCAAGCAAACTATGGCAGACAAGTTTTTTGAGATCAACAGACACAGAATTAGCTGTGATGGCACATATCTGTAATCCTAACACTTGGGAGGCTGAGGCAGGAGGATCATGAGTTTGAGGAAGCCAAGATTACATAGTGAAAGCCAAGATAGCCTGGGCTATAGGGTGAAATCTAATCGCCTAAATACGAACAAAACCCCTCAAACTACAACAAACAATAAACAGACTCAAAGTATCTTAACTACCTGTTTACATGGAAAAGAGGAGAGTGGAATGTTCCACTAATTCTGGATTGAAGGGAAAAATAAAGAGTGTAGGAGACATAATAGTGGTGCATATATTGTTTCAAAGCAATCCAGGCAAAATATTATTTTAGATATTTGGAGAATTTCTCCTAGAATCATTGGACATCAGATGATTAATTCTGTTGGTGTCTTGATGTCATTGCGGTTAAATAATAAGGTAGTTCCTTCTTTTGAGATGTCTGATGAAGTATTTAGTGGTAAAATGAATCAAGACCTCATTGTTTTAAAATATTCCAACTTGGAAAGTGTGAATGTAGATGAAAAAGGTGTGGAAAAGTGTTAGTGATTATTAAGCTTCCTGGATAATTGGTCTCTCAAGGTTTGTTGTACCTCTATATTTTGGAATTTGGAATTTTTTATTTAAAGTTTTAACATCAGAGACACCTATATTTAATTTTAAAGCATGAGAAATAGTTCAAGATAAATCTACTCAGAGCATAATAGGTCTTTTACGGGCTTAGGTCTTGGAGTTATTTGGTTTAGTCTTTTTGGAAAGGAGTTTCTATCTGCAAAGTTCAGGATGTTTTATCTGAAGTTTAAAATAGATATGTTTTAGGGACTTTTTACAAGGTCTTGAAAAAAAAATCCCTAAGTTCAATGACATCAGTAAAGAGATGGGAACAGTTTGTAACAGCTCAGGGCTGGGGACAAGGTCTGGTGGATAGTAGCACTTGCTTTGCAGGCACGAGGACCTGAGGTCAAATCCCCAGCACCCATGTAGAAAGCTGTGCATGGCTGTTTGTGTAACTCCGGCAAATAAGCTGGAGACAGGCAGGGCCAGGGAGCTTGTTGGTCAGCCAGCCTGTAGAGGTGACAGGCCCCTACTTCAGAGAGCGACCTTGTCTCACTGTGAAGTCAGAGAAGACAACTGATGTCCTCCTTTGCCTTCTGTGTATATGTGATTGATGTGCATGTATATCATGCTCACCTACATGGATGTATCAAACACACACACAGACACACACATACACACATAAAGACAAGATCCACACAAACACACACCACAGACACACTCATAGACACACACAGCATGTAAGTCAAGACACACAAACACAAACCAAACACACGCACGCACACACACACACACAGAGCAGGGGGAGATTTACAGTATCTCTTACTGCTAAAGCAATTATTTTTTCCATGTTCCCCCTTTCTTATACTGGTGGTGAACAACTACTTTCCTGTGTTATTAGACACCCCAGTTCTTCCCAGTTCCTTTTTTTTAAAAAAAATAATTTTAAAATTCAAATTAGAAACAAGCTTGTTTTATATATAACCCTTGTTCCCAAACCCTTCCCTCCTCCCCTGTTTCCCCCACCAATCCCCATCCCATCCCCTTTCTGCTCCCCAGGGAAGGTGAGGCCTTCCATGGGGAGTCTTCCAAGTTTGTCACATCATTTGGAGCAGGGCCAGGCCCTTCCTCATGTGTCTAGGCTGAGACAGTATCCTCTGTGTGGAATGGGCTTCCAAAGTCCACTCATATACTAAGGATAAATACTGATCCACTACCAGAGGCCCCATAGACTGCCCAGTCCTCTCAACTAACACCACATTCAGGTATTCTGGGTCAGTCCTACGCTGGTTTCCCCAGCTATTAGTCTGGAGTCCATGAGCTCCCCCTTGTTCAGGTCAGCTGTGTCTATGGGTTTCTCCTGTCTGGTCTTGACCCCTTTGCTCATCATTTCCTCCCTTTCTACAACTGGATTCCAAGAGTTCGGCCCAGTGTTTAGCTGTGGGCATCTGATTCTGCTTCCATCAGCTACTGGATGAAGGCTCTAGAATGGCATATAAGGTAGTCATCAATCTCATTATCAGGGAAAGTCATTTAAGGTAGCCTCTCCACTATTGTTAGATTGTTAGATGTGGTCATCCTTGTAGATCTCTGGACATTTCCCTAGTGCCAGATTTCTCCTAAACCCTATAATGGATCCCTCTATTATGGTATCTCTTTTCTTGCTCTCCTCTATTCTTTTCCTGACTCAATCTTCCTGCTCTGTCATACCCACCTCTGCCCTCCTCTTCTCCCTGTCCCCCTCATGTTCCCAATTTGCTTGTCTTCCCAGTTTCTTACATTATCAGAAGACGGTCTGCCTATCTTCAGGTCCCCCTTTCCCTGTTCAGACAGGGTCTCACTGTGTAATCCATCCTGGCCTCAACCTTGTGATCTTTTTGCCTCAGCTTCCTCGGTGCTGGGATTATAGTATGCATCACCACACCTGGCTCATTCTCTGTCTCTCAGTGTTTACTTACCTTTCTTTTTTTTGTTAGGCTATATTGTATAAAAAAGTATAATATAACATGCTAACACACACGCGTACTTTGTGGCACACACACACACACACACACACATATATATATATATATATATGATGCACTGTTCATAATCACCATCGCCACACTTATTCCCACCACCTCCTGCTGTTTCTTCTATTTTCGTGTCTTTTTGTTTTATTCCTGGAGTCTGCATATGACAAAAATGTGTGACACATGTCTTTCTGAGTCTGACATATTTTCCTTAGATGGAGATCTCCAGTCCCATCCATCTTCCTGCAAACAAGCAACATGCTATTGTTCTTCTTAATGGTGGAACAGATCATTTTTTTGACAATGTCCCTTCTTAGTGCTTCCAACACCAGGACCCTTCAGGTCAAGGAATCATGGGATTGTACAGGAATGGTGCCCCACAAAAACCTGGATCTTTTTGACATTAAAAAAAATGTGGTAGTGTGTGTGTGTGTGTGTGTGTGTGTGTGTGTGTGTGTGTGTGTGTGTGTGTGTTTTTCCTCTAACATAAACTAACCAAGAACACGTTTGATTCTGTGGAACATGTATAAGCATGGTGTGGCTCCTGACTTCAGTTGGCTCATGGGCTTAGCTAAAAAGTCAAGGTGGAGCCACAGAGAGCTGTGAAAGGGTCACAAGGGGTGAGGAGTGGTAGAGTTGTTTCTGAAGGATGTGAGCATCTTGTCATTGAGTTCTGAATCAAGTTGAGACTTGGATTTCTTTATTTAGGTTTCTGACCTGATATCTATTATGTAACTGCTGAGCTGTGAGTCCTGCCATGGTAATGACACCAGGAAGCAGAGTGCCTTTGTGTTGCTTTCGGGAAGTTAGTGGCAAAAATAACGTAGGACACCTGAGAGTAAAGCGGCGGAAAGTATAGTGAGGTTCCAAAGAGGTCACTTCTGCCCCAAGTCTCTGGACCACTGCCACATGAATTCCACAGGCAACAGCGCCCTCTAGCCACATACCCTGAAATGACAACTCTGCCTGAGTTGTGTGAGCTGTATGCATGTCAGAGGACAGCTTCAGGGTGTCCTTCCTCTGTTGCCCTCTTTCGTTAGCCCATTTTAAAAACTATTAGTTTGCTTATTGATATTTAGTGTGTTTGTGTGCATGGGGGGCACATGTGCACACGTGTGCACATGCCACAGCATACATGTGTAGAGGTCAGAAAAGTCTGGGGATTGAATTTAGGTCATCAGGGTTAGAGGCAATTGCTTTCCCCCCATCTTACTGGCCCCACCTCTTTTTGAGACAATGTCTCTCATTAAAGTAGAACTTTCCTAGTAGACTAGGCTGCCTGGCAACTGAGTCCCACAGATCTCCCTGTCTCTGCCTCCCCAGTTCAGGGTTGCAAGAGAGTGATTCCATGACTATCTCTGGCTTAAGAAAACAATGAAACACATGGACTGTTGGGATCAAATGCAGGTCTTCATGTCCACAAGGCAAGCTCTTGACCAATGAAGCAGTTTCCCCAGACTTGGAGTTGAATTTTGTAGATCTCCTCTGGGTCGTTCCTCTAACTGAACTGGGTAAAAGGCAACATTCCTGAAGCACCGTGGAAACAGCTGTCCTGTGATTAGAGAGTTTGGGGAGTAAGTGACCTGCAAGCTGCTGCAGCTTGCTCAACTCCCCCAAGTGCCCTGGTTCACCCACACTAGACTCTGTCCTCAGTTATCTCTGACCTTTGGCATGGGGACACTTAGCGCCTTATCAATACAATGGGGCCAATAACAGCTCCCTTGGAGGACTGTGGCCATCAAGTGAGCTCAGGTAGGGAAAGTACCTGTCAGGCTGTTCTGTATAAAGGATACTGGCCAGTGCCGGGGGAATGCTAGCTATCAATGAATGAATGATTAGTATCTTAAGGCAATGAGAAGACACAGAGAGAGGGACATAATGGAAGATGCCACAGTTAAAGGTTGTGCAGAAAACCCCAAAAATTGTGGCAAATGGAAATCATTCCTGATGGTTGAGTCTGGTTCTAGTCAGGGCTCTTCAGAATGTGACAGCACCTGCTTGTTGGAGGAGTTTGCTGCAGAGGGATGGCCTCCGGAAGTGTACGTTGGGTTCCTGGGAAATGTCTACTGGCAGAGGAATTGATGAATGTAGACATGGAGCCTTCTCCCAAGGTCATCCCTGGTACGCACGCCCCCTCCCTGCTCCCGTTGTCTTCCAGCTCCGTGCTATACAGGTCACTGGTCACTGTCTTCCAGTAGTGCCCTTACCAAGTCTGCCAGAAGTACAGCTAATACCAAAGTAGCCTCCGTGAGTTCATTATAAATTGCCCGGATTGCCATGGAAACAAAGGGGTGGGGTGGTAGAGCCCTGGGGAAGAGGTATCCTTTGCTTAATTGCTGATGAAGATATGTGAGTGGAAAGGAAATTTCGGCTCTGGGAGAATGAGAGCTCTGTTCACAAAGAGGAAATGGAAGTATAGGGAACGACACCCTGGGGGTGGGGGGTGGGGAAGGACAAACAGCACTGTTGCAATCACTGGCTCTTTGGATGTATTTTGGTGACAGAGTTTAATGAACAGGACTGTCCAATTCCTGCTAGAGTGGGGAGGAAAGCTTGTGTTATAGTGAGTATTAAGATATTAAACAGCCTCTGGGTTGGGGGTGTACAGAGTGATTAGTGTCTGTGCTTCGTGGCTCCATTTTAAATCCCTTTAAATGCATTACTTGTAGTTTCATTAAGGATTAGATTTGAATGTAGAGTGTTTCCTAAATTCTAGAGAACTTAGTCATTTCATAGTTTATTTCCCCTCTTGCTAATGAAAGACATACATCCCAGGTTTCTAACTACACAGCACAAACTGCCTAGTATTCCAACACCTGAAGAACCTTTATTCCTTAACACTCATTTAAGCTTAAACATGTGGCTGAGAACAAAATTAAACGCTATCTGAAAACCAGGCTTTTGTTCAAAATGTTCTGAAAAAAAAAAACTACAGACCCTTAGAATTAATTCCTGTAGAAACCCTGGCAAAAAGCAATTTGTAAAAACTGTAGGTTATTAAGGCTTGACAAGGAAAGTGCTATTGTATACAATTCCAAGGCACACCTAATTGTCACTGTCTAGTTACTGAGGTAGTGAGGAGAGTGACCTTGAATTCTTCTTGAAGATTAAGAAGAAAATAAAATAAAATGCAACACCCATCAAGACGGTTTGGTGCTTGGTGTTATTATGATGGTGTTATTTCCAGTAACTAGCCCTGCCCAAATTCTGTTTTATGACTCATTCCTCCTCTGCAAAGGGCTCTTGACCAGACAGTAAGACTCAGAGTGCAAAACAGAGTGTAAAACAAAAACAGTGCTCGGATCTCCTCAGGCGTGAAGATAATTGATAGTAGGCAAAGACCATTCATTTGGAATGTACTCAATGTGGGATCAACATGCATGGTAAACAAAATAAAACACGCTTGAATAGGTATGGTTTCTGAAGCCAAAATGAAAAAAGTGAATTTCTTACTTGTCTTACCCTGTTAACAGAGATCTTTTATTTTTGTTTATGTGTTCATGTGTGTTTGTGTGCATGTGCTCTGGCATGTGGATATCTATAGAATCAGAAGATCACATTGGATCCTCTAGTCACAGGTGGCTCTAAGATGCTGGGAAATGGGCAATAAGTGCTCCCAACTGCTGAGCCATCTTTCCAGCCCCAACAAAGGGTTTTTTTTGTTTTGTTTTGTTTTGTTTTTGTTTTTATAAAATGATAGTTGTATTCCAGATCATTTGTTCAATCAAAAAAAAAAAAAAAAAAAAAAAAAAAAAAAAACACCAGGCTTTATTTGAAGGACATGGAAGCCTCTGGTGGTCCTCAGTGGCCTTTACTTGTAAGAAGTAAGGTTTTTCGGCCCGCAGCTGGTCTTGTCCCGCCGCCACCCCCAATTAACACTCAGAGACTTTGTATTTGATATAATGTTGTTGGCCAGGTACTAGTTTCTTATCGGCTAACTCTGTCTTAAGTATTAACCCATGTCTGTTGATCTATGTATTTCCACATGCTTTCATCTTTTACCTGCTTCTCTCCAGACTCTCCATCTTGACTCCTTCTTACTACTTCCTCTCTTCTCCTTGTCTCCTAGTCCTGCCTGTCTTGCTTTCCTATTGGCCAACAGTGCTTTATTCATTAACCATTATGAGAAACATATTTATAGACCGACATCTCCCATCGCTTACTCCTTGGTATTTGCACCTGGGGGTCCTTTCACATTCTGACCTTAGGCTTGGCCATGTGGCTAACATTGACAGGAGAACATGAATTCGAATGAAGCATGTGCAGACTGGATGGGTCCTTGCTCACTGGAGCTTCTCTTCTGGAAATGCTTTTATTTTCCCCCTTCCCCTCTTCTGCTGCACGTCCAGCCTTCTCTCTTCATCTTTGTCTTTTTGTTGTTGATATCATTTGAGAGGGGTCTCACTATGCAGTCCTGGACAGTCTGGAACTCACTGGGTAGACTAGGCTGGCTTTGATCCTGAAGATCATCCTGCCACTGTTTTCTGAGTGATTGGATTAAAGAAGTGTGATACAACATCCAGATTCCTCCTCTCCATTCTGTCTTTAACTTCTTCTTCCTCTGACTTTTCTTTCTCCTTCAATATAACCTTGTTATGTATCCCAGGCTGACCTTAAATTTAAGATTCTTTATCCTTAGTTCCCCAAGTGCTGTGATTTCAGATGTATGCTTCCATGCCTGTCTCAGAATGGTTCACTCTCTCTCCCATGTTATAAGAAAGCACAGTAAACCATGTAGAGAATCCTACTAGGAGAAGAATCAAGGCCCCTTTTATCAGCATACCTTAATGTCCAGTTATGCAGGTGAGCCCATTTGGGATAGTCTAGATATCCCAACCTTAAGGCAACAGTATGTGAAGTACCTAACCTATTGACCAACCCACAGACATGTAGGCTTATGCAGCAACAGAAATGTAACTAAGAGTATCATCCTGCCATAGAATGTGGCATTGACTTTGTGTGTGGCAGACAACTAGCTTAGAGAAATAGGAAGAGACTGTTTCAGGGAACAACAAGGAAATTCTTATTGGCATCTGGAAAAAGAACCAAAGCTATGCATTAACAGTTTATACAATTGTCCCTCTGCTAACATGGGGACAGGAAGCTTGATGTATATGGTGCTGACTCAGGACATCTTCCAGCAGGATGGGGAATTTGTTGGCAAACTACAGATGATATGGGTTTTGGGGATTGAACCTGGGTCCTCTGGAAAGAGCAGTAAGAGCTCAAATTGTCAGGTTATCTCTCCAGCTCTAACAAGGTTATCTCCTTCACCCCAAACAAATAGTATTTAAGGATTTTATTGAATTTTCTTTTGTGCTTGAGAATCCTCAGATACTGGAAATGGTTTCTGTTTGAGTACACTTCATGCTGTATTCTTGTTGCTCTCCTCATCAATTAACTAGTCAAGTGTATCCTTACTTCTTAAAGTTTTGGTATGCTATTCCACACAATTCTACTGTATCACTTGTGCTAACATCATAAACCCTTGCATCTTTCCCAGTACCTGAAGTCTCCTGCAGCAGCAGGCTTCTCTGTAGGTAACTTTATTATCTGCTGCACCATTGTCGAGATGGTTCAAGGAGGGATTTGATTAATTTAGAAGTGGTCTGTTTCTGAACGGACAGTCCTGAATTGTAGTACCTGGTTTCTGCTGAGCAGGCTCAATACCGGTTGGTACCAGGCTTTCCAGCAAGAGCTGGCTTGTAGAAAGTAACTCAGGGTCTTAGTCCAAGAGAGGCAGACTTCCTGCTTTTCACCCTGAATCTAAATCTTGGTACCAACCCCTTCAGCTATAAATTTGAAGAAGGGAAAGTGAGAAGTCTGAATTCTTAGATCTGGTCCTGGCATGTTCTGGCATGCTACTATAGGTGTGTCAAGGGTAGAAGACACACACACACACACACACACACACACACACACACACAGAGAGAGAGAGAGAGAGAGAGAGAGAGAGAGAGAGAGAGAGGGAGTGATGTGACCTAGTGAATGTCTTGAGTGGGCACCAAGGAGTCAACCTCATCTCTTGCAGGAGGAGGGGGAAGGAGAGTGGTACACAGGTGGAGGGGCAGGCAGTAAGGGGGGGGGGCTGGAGTTGGTAGAGCCCTTGCCTAGCATGCATGAAGCTAGGCAATCCCCAGCCCTACATGAAGCAGGGTCTGGAAGAGCACACTTGTAATCTCAGCACATGGGAAAGTGGAGACAGGAGGATAGGAAGTTCAAGGTTATCTTCAGCTACACAGTGAATTTTTGAAGGCAGCCTGGACTGCATGAAGCACTGTTCCAAAACCAAAACAACTCTCCAAACCAGAACAAAGGAAATGATACCAAACCAGACCTAGCCCAGGACAAACAGACAACAGGCAGCACCACAGCAAAGAAGGCTGGCTAGTTCGGTGTTGCTGCAAAGAGCTTACCCACTGCCAGTGGGAGGCTGGGACACTCCCAAGAGAGCGCCGAGGCAGGCTGAGCCCCAAAGGCAGACCATTCCGCGTTTCTCTCTTCATTCCACCCTCCATAAAGGAAGAACCAGAGCTCAGAATAACCAAGCCCTTGACGCAACTGCTTTAGCATCAGGTGAAGAAAGGCAGACGAGAGGAGTGAGCTTGGACTCTTAGAACTTTGGTCATGGGTGGGTGAGGGGCTCATGGGTCCCAGGCCCACCCTGGGGAGCTGATGCCCATCCAGGGTTGCTTGGGGAGGAGAAAACACCATCTTCAGTGTTGTAGCCACTGTGGGTTTCCATGAGGGAGGACCTGGTGGAGCCCACGGTGTCGTAAAATCAAAACAAAAAAAGCTTCAAGCGCCTATGGAGCCAAGCTCCCTCCAAGTCTGGTACTGTAAGGAAGAGAGGGTTAACTTCTGTGAGGATCAAGGCCTTGAGAAAAGTCTTAATGTGAAGGTGGGGGAGTTCAGGGCAACAGGAGCTGTGACAGGTTGGGGGGAAGCTCCGTGGTGGGGCACCCACTTAGCATGCATGGAGTCCTGGGCTTTCTGCCCCCACAGAAGAGATTCATCTGTGAAGTGTAAATTAATAAAGTAAATTAATTTGCAAAGTGTAAAAAGGTGGTCTTTAGAGTTGGTTACTTTTAAGGGAACAAAAAAAGCAAGTCTACTTAAAAAAATCAATTTATTTTTATTTTATGTGTATGGGTGTTTTACTTGCTCTTACAATGTAGCTCTGGCTCACCTGGAACTCACTGTGTAGGCAGGCTAGCCTTGAACTTACAGAGATCTGCCGGTCTCTGTGTCTTGAATGTTGGGATTAAAGGCATGTGCCACTGTGTCCAGCTTTATTTGTAAACAAACCAATCTAAGTAATACATTTTTTGCAAGAACTAGATAGTCTTCTACAAATTAATTAAGTGTAAAAGTTTTAGAAATTCTTATCAAATGATATCATTGCAATTTGAGTATGGATAGAGAGGCCAGTAAAAGCAGAATGAAAGAGAAAAGCAGCATTTTAATTATGACTCCTTTGGGGCTTTGTGATGAATGAACCAGTTGGACTTTTTCTCTATTAAAAAAAAAAAAAAAGAAGGAAGAAAAAGCACTGTTTAGCTTTATTTCTGTTCCAGTGAAATCTTTATTAACCCTTTTAATACACTAAACATGCATAAACACCCAAACTTCTTACACACTTTCTATTCATTCATTCTTTAATTTACTTTTTACATTGTGTGTGTGTGTGTGTGTGTGTGTGTGTAGTGTATGTGTAGTGTGTGTATGTGTAGTGTGTGTGTGTGTTGTATGTGTGTGTGTGGTATTGGTGGTGTATTTGTGTCACAGCATATGTGTGAAAGTCAGGGAACAACTTTCAGAGTCAGTTCTCTCCTTATACCAAGTGGGTTGCAGGGATTGAACTCAGGTAGTCAGGCTTGGTGGCAAGCACCTTTACCAGCTGAACCATCTCTGCAGCCCTTTCAATTAATTAATTAACCGATACATCTCCTATTCATTTCTATGAATTTCTTAGCTGATAATCCTGGGCGATCCTTCCTACAGCATGATCAGCTCCTTCTGTTAGGCTTTACCACAGTCATCTGTGCAGCTACAGAAAAGCAGGGAAGCAGTTGCTGGAGGCTTTGCTACTTTTGCTCAGCCATTGGAAACTTTCTGTGTGCTACACATGCTGCTGGCATTATCCCAGCAAACCCCACCCCCACCCCATCAGATAGACACTGATGCCGAGATGTCCGGCAGCTGTCAGGAGTGTACACTGTCTCCCATGCAGAGTTTGTGTATGCATGGGATCTTCCTCAAGTAGGAAGACTGTACCCCCTTCCCCTTTGAGAACTTCACTTCTCTCTTCCATTGGCCCTGGCCTCTGTCAGATCCCCAGGAGACTCAACTTCCTATGGGAAAGAGACCTTTGTTGACAACATGTCTGGGCACAGCAGAGCTGCTCTGTGATAACCATGTGCTCCTCTCTCCAGCTCCTTGAACTTCAACTTCCTTTTTCATTTCATGGCAAGGATCAGGATGTGAGAAGGTTAATGAGATCTGCCTTCCTCTGGGCTTGAGGGTTTGTTTATGCTCTAACTTACTAGGGAAGTCCCCTTTCCAGAGACCCAGTTGCAACCCTTGCCTGCTTGACTTTAGCTTTGTCAGTTAATGTGGGCTTTGTCCTAGAATTCACTCTACAGACAATGCTGGCCTCAAACTCAAGAGAGCTACCTGTTTCTGCTTCTCGAGTACTGGATTAAAAGCTTGTGCCACTACATCTGGCTTCTTCTTTTTCCTTTCCATCTCTTCCTTCCTTCCTTCCCTCCTTCCTTCTGTCTCTCTCCTTCCTCTCTCTCTCTCTCCTTCCTTCTCTCTCTCTCCCCCCCCCTCTCCCCCCTCCCTCCCTTCCTCCCTCCCTTCCCCCCCCTCTCTCTCCCTCCCTTCCCCCTCTTTAGTAACCCCTTCCTGCTGCCTGCTGGAATCCTGCCTCCTCTGGCTGACTTTACCATGTGCAGGTAACAACTATACCTGCAGAGAGCCTATGAGTGTGCCTGTCCCACCATGTGCAGAAGACATTATTTCATAGTCCCCCTCTCCATAGTCTTACTTGTTTTTTTCTGCCTCCTTTTCTAGAATAGTCCCTAAGTCTGGGGGAGGGGGCTAATATAAATGTCCCATTTAGGGATGAGAGTACCCCAATGTCACATATTCTCAGCATTTAACCACTTACAACTTTCTGCATTAACTGTTGCCCACTTCAGAGAGAAGCTTTTCCGGTAAGATTGAAAGTAGAACTAATCAATAGCTTCTTCTTCTCCTTCTTTTTTTAAACTGTTATTTTCCCTGAAATTCTTTTTATTGACATACACTCATTATACATGATACCGTGTTACATAAGGACATTTTAATACAAGTATATCATTTACTTCAAGCCTTTTTTCCATATTCCCCTTATTAGTTCTAGATTGCTTTGTTTTTACTTTCATGTCATAGATACATGCAATTGCATGTGTCCATACAAAATCTAGGAACTACAAGTGGGAGGAAACACATGATATTTGTCTTTTTGATAATGACTTAATTTGCTTAACATGATGATCTCCAGTTATATTCTTGAAAATGATATAACTTTACTCTTCTTTGAGGTTGAAAAAAGCCTACCCTATCTGTCTGTCTGTCTGTCTATCTATCTATCTATCTATCTATCTATCTATCTATATCTTTCTATCTATTTATCTATCATCTATCTATCCTTCTTTCTATTTATCATATATCTATCTAATCTTTCCATCTCACATTATTGTTATCTAGACCTCTGCTGATGGATACCTAGGCTGGTTCTATATTTTAGATACTTTGAACATTACTAGAATAAGTACTGACATGCAAGTATCTCTGTGATATATTGATTTGGTCCCTCATGTAAGTAGATTTATTTTAGTGTTTCCCCCCAGGAAACTGTATTGGTTTCCATAGTGGCTTGACCGGGTTACCTTCCAATTAGCAGTGCCCTTTTGTCCAGTTGTCCAGCATTTCAATGACTGCACCATCAGAGGCTGTTGATCAGTTTTTCAAGACATTCATTACCAACTAAAGGTTATAGCTTCATAGCTATACCAGTTTGTCTAATGAGAACAGCATCTTATTATTATTGTTATTCTTTATTATTATACAATTATTCTTAATTATATCTCTAGGGTCTGGAACCAAGCCCTGCATCCACAAGTTGAGAGATAAAAGCTAAAAGTTATTTGAAATAGAAATGTTGAATGATGAACTGGAGAGGGGGTGGGGGGGTGGGGGAGTAAGGAGGAGTGGTCAAAATGTTCAGTCTGTGCCAACTATTTCCATTTGGTACTTAAAAATTTGAACAAGGAGACGTTAGGAATTTGGTTTTATGGGCTTAAAATGATAACAGGCATCCTTGGAACTTCATCTCACCTTCTGGAAAAACCAGCCATTCTTGTTTCCGTTTGCCAGTGTGAAAATGAAAAGGCTGACAATATTGTTATCCTGACTGGTGAGTGCAAACTCCGAAGTGCTGACAGTGGCTAACAGAACAGTTAGTTACCAGGCACTTGTCAAGCCCAAGCCTCCTTGGTCATTCTTTGTCCAAAATGCAGATGCTTAAATGGCAAAGATTTTTGGTGTTGGTGGCTAGAGCTACAGTTCAGTGGTACAGAGCCTGCCTGGCATGCATAACATTGCAGGCTCAATCCTTAGTCCCAAAAAACAAACAAACAAACAAACAAAACGAAAGAAAGAAAGGGAAGAAAAAAAGGGAAGAAAAAGAAAAGATTGTGATATTATCTAAGACATTGTTGTTATCTTCTCTTGAAAGTACAGACTTGTGGACTAGCAGTGGACAGTCCCTTAACCATTATCCCTCCCCTCTGCCACCCTGAAGTTTGATTAAGCTAGACTTAGTACCACTCAGTCAGTGGATCACTGAGGCCAACATTTTACCATTTGGATATTGGTGTCAGGAGCCTTTTATACAAGCTTTCTTCTTTTTCTGATATGTTGCCTTCCTACTTTCTCTCCTTCCTCTTTGCAGGCACCTTATGTGCCTCCTGAAAATGTATTAATATGCAGAAATATGCATGGTTGCTCTGCATTCCCATAACATTGCCTTCTGGAGAACGAGACTCTATTGGCAGCTTCACATATGGAGTTACCTCTTAGGAAGGAGGCCCCATTTGGGAGCTGGGAGGCATCAGTAGGGAATCCTAACCTCAAGCCCCTTTCCCAGCATCCTCACTGCCTATAGTTATGACCCAGGCAGGCACTGGACCTCTGGGGATTTTAGCTTCTTTATCTCTGAAATAACTCTGGCTTCCTGCCTCCTAAGGATACCAGAAGGAAGAATGAATTGAGGTTTCCATTTTGTTCAGGGAGCCTTCCAGAAAGACCCTGCAGGGCTAGAAAATATGATAAAATGAAATTGAAAGCATGTCCCTCATTTTTGGTTGTTTATCTCTGTTTAGGTTCTATGAGTCACAAGTCTGTTCACAGAATGAGATAGCAGAGAAACGAAAAGAAATTTCTGAACTTAGATCAAGTATGGTAATTCTCACACATAACTGCTGGGTTTTATTTATCTGTTCTCTTGTTTACTCTGAGGGGAGGGGATTTGAAAGTAGAGAACTTGGTTGCTATCAAGATAAGCATAGGGCTGTGTTCTGTATTTAGATGGTAGCAGCTAGACCTCTGTTGAATTCAGCAGGAGGCACAGTTGGAATGGTCTGAAGTTGGAGTTTGTCATCAGGATGGGAAAGTTCTGTAGGGCAGGGATGGTGCTGGGTAGGTTATTCCAGCATCAGTGTTTTTCTAAGAACTGACACACAGTGCTACTACTGAGTTTGGTTTATGATTGAATGGAGTAAAGATCACAATTGCAGCTATGGGTCTGGTGAGAGATCTCAGTTAGCAAAGTACTTGCCTCCCAAGCATGAGGACTTGAGTTCCCATGTCAAAATTTAAAAAGCTGGATGCGGCAGGGCACACTTGGAATTCCAGTGCTGGAGAGGAAGCAGAGACAGGCAGATCCTTGGAGCTGGCTAGCCTAGAAGCCTAGGCTACTAGGTGAGTTCCAGGTCAGTGAGAAACCCTAACACACACACACACACACACACACACACACACACACACACACACACAGTGAATGATACGTCTGCCTTCCACATGCATGCACACAAGCACACATACATGTGCAACCACACACACATACACAAACACAGAACAAAATAAATTTTAACTTTGTTCTTTACTAGCTGTGGGTTTCTTTCCTTTACTGAACCATGGGGGCAGGGGTCCAGTTGCAGGGCTATTGTGTTTGTTCCAGAAGTGATACACAAATATTGCTCTGTTCATGGGGCATGCCAATCTCAGTGACTACTCTAATGGCCTTAGTTCCCTTATCACTACTTTGGGGGGGGGGCACAGGGCAGTGTGAACACCAGAGCACTGAGATTTGTCATGTGTGAATGTCTGGAGAGTTATGATATAACCCTTCTTCACTTGGCCCATCATCTGTCTGAGAAGTTGACAGACTTGAATCTACTTGCCAGATTAATCTACTGATTATAAGCCAGTATGATAAAGAGCCTATGTTCTTTAAAGATATCTTGTTGTAACTATATGAAGAAAGTATGTTAAAATATATTTATGAAACAAAGTGAGTAAGCATGTAACTACCACCACGATCATGGCATGGAATGTTCCAGTCTCCAATGTGCCCCCAGATTATTCATGTTCTTCTTTCACAGATACACTGTCCCATGACATTTAGAGTGTTTGAAAATGTGACATGCCATTCAAACACACAAGTATATATCTATTTATACACCACTCCCAGAATGATGTTTTTGCATTTGAGTTCTTGCATACTATGTGTTAAATTCTTGACCTGTTTTGTTCTTAGTTATTTTGTTGAGTTTTTACAAATACCATACTATTTCAAGTGTTGCATCTAGACAACATAATTTATTTTTTCTTTAAATACAAAAGGGCAATGTGTTGGCTAATTTTATGACAACCTTACACAAGCCAGAGTTATTTGTGAAGAGGCCCTCTCAATTGAGAAAGGGTCACCATAACATCTGCCTGTAGGCTAGACTATAGCGCATTTTTCTTGATGAATTATTGATGTGGGTTTGTCCAGCTCACTGGGGATGGAGCCACTTCTGGGCATATGGTCCAGGATGATGTAAGAAAGCAGGATGTGCAAGCCAGTAAGCAGTGGTCTTCTGTGGCCTCTGCTTTACTTCCCACCTCGAGGTTCCTGCTTTGAGTTCCTGATCTGATGTCCCTCAGTGATGGAGTGTGATCTGAGAGATGTACACTGAAATGAAAGCCGAGATGGTCATTAGTTCAAATGACATGAATCTGTGAGCAATGACTAGTTGTTTGTTTGGAGGGACTTGAAAGACTAGCATCAGAAAACAGCTAAGAAGGACATCTGGGGAAAGAGGGATGAAAGGATGTTTCAGAATAGCCACAGATTGTGAGGGCTTCTACTTCTCATGTAGCGATGATGATCAAGAAGGGAGTCTTAATAATTAGTTGGGCAAAACTATCCTCTATAGATGTCACTTAGTTTCTTTACCCAGTGCTTGCCCATGAGCCCACAAACAGAGTAGCCACGTGGAAAAGAGGCAGGCTATGTATTGGTTCAGCACTCCCCTCATCCAGGCTGTCCTGGTGAATTACTGTTGAGTGTTTAATTCGTCAAAAAGAGACTTATACTGACTCTGTGATAACACATCATTCACCCAGGGAACCAGTCAGCTATCTGGTTTATTATACTGAACTTTTTCAATCTTAGAAGGGACAGAGATCAGTTCTCAGTGGATTAGGAACTTTATTGATATGAATTTGCTTTCCCTGTCCCTGTTTCTGCCAGCAGCACCATCAATGGCCTCCCCAAAACATCTTGTCTGTTATGATAGCATTTCCCAGAGCACCAGTGTGGATCAGTGAATGCTATAGCTCCCTTCACAGTAATGGACCTATGGTCACAAAATCAACTGATCTTACCATGTGGACTAGGAAAGCCTCAGCTCGAGGGTCAGTTGGCAGTCAAGGCCCTGAAATGGTGGCACGTTATCTTTGCCTCACAGCCACAACTCATGGACAGAAGTGGCTTGCCTCACTATACAACCCAATAACTCATGGAATGTTTATTTCTATCTTGAGCTCTGCTTATTTTGAGAGTCTTGTTCTCTGAAGATCAGATCACCAGGGAACATACCAGCAGCCCCACCAGGAAGAGAAACCAAATGAGTGAGGCTCTCTGCCAGATGCAACGGAGAAGAAAAAAATGTAACTGACCTGCCTGGAGAACCCATGAGAAGGACAGCCTGTGGAAGGGGCTTCAGGAAAATATGGATTCAGATAATAATTGGCGAGCTTTGATTCTGTCAAGCTTCTATGAGAAGAGGGACATAATCAGGCCTTCAGCTGTTTATTTACTGACTACATGGAGAGAAAAGTTGAAGCTTTAAGGTTAGTAGAAGCAGACCAATCTTTTCCAGCCAGGCCCCAGAGGCAGTGGAAGATGAAATTTAAATGAAAACCCTTTCAATTATCATATCTGCATAAGTTATAACATGGGACTGAACAGCATGGACGCCAGGCCAGTGTCACTCTCACCAAATCCTTCCTGGGAGTGATGTTGAGTTCTCATAACTCCTCTAGTGCTTCTGAGTAACTGTATCCAAACCCTCAAGAAAAAATACTTGCAGGAAGAACCGTTTTGGCTCATGGTTTTAGAGATTGCAGCCTACAGTCCTAGGTGAGGCAGAACATCATCGTGGTAGAGGATGTGGTAGAAGGGCGGTTTACCTCATGGTGGGACAGGACAGAGAGAGAGAGGGGTACAGGAATGGGCCTAGAATAAAATACATCCCCAAGGGTTGTGCCCCCAGGACCCCACTTACTCCAGGTAGTAGGTCCTACCTACTAAAGTTTTTATAACCTCGCCAAATGCCACTGCATGGGGACAAACAGGTGAGTTTATGGGGGACATGTCATATGCAAACCGTAGCAGTAACCATGTACTTGACAAAGATGCTAAGCAAAGGGCCACCCTGTTCTGTGAAGTCACTTTCTATTTTTTGCCCCATTCTAGCATTGACTTTGAGTGAGTAGACTTCGGGAAACTGATTTGCAGGGTTTGACTCCTGGCTCAGTCAGTTTCTAGTTCTTGGGTATTTGGTAAATCAATTAACCTGCCTGTGCCTAAATGTGTTTATAGAAAGAAAGATATCAGGTCTAGGGAGATGGCTCAGCGAGTAAAGCACTTGCTGTACAGATTTATGAGCTTTAGTTTGGATCCCCAGAACTCATGTAAAACCTGTAATCCCAGTGCTGCTATGGTGAGATGGGATCTGGAGACAGGAGAATCCCTGCGAGCTTGTGAGCCAGCTAGCCTGGTAAACACAGTGGCTAACAGCAAAGAGATCCTGGCTTCAACAAGGCAGAAGGTGAAGATGGATGCCCAAAGCTGTCCATGATGTCCACATGGGCATCATGGCACTTATGTGCTTATAATCACACACTCAAATGTGGAGGAGAGCACCCATGCATAAGCGCACATGTGTGCACATATCCACACACATGCATGCATTCGTGCGCGCACGTGCACACACACACACATACCACATACAGTCATAACACACAGAGATTTTTAAATGATTTCCATTTTATCTAGGTTATAGCATGTGTCAGAATTCAGTTCTTCCTCTATATTGAATCATATGTGCCCATATACATGTATATCTTGTTTATTCTCTTATTGGTAGACATTCAGTTTTTTTTCTTATTCTGACTACTGTAAATAATTTGGCAGCAGAGATGAACATGCAGTTATCTGAGTCTGTGTGTACAAATTCGGGAACTATGTACACAAAAGGAGAACTGCTGAGTCGTAAGGGGAACACACACTCTTGAGGAACTGCCATATTGTTTTCCATAATGACTGTACCACATTATGTTCCCACCAGCAATAATGAGGGCTCCAATCCCTCCACACTTTGCTGTTTTCACTCTTTGTTGTCATTTCTTACACACGGTGTGTTGTTTTCCAGTAATAGTAGCTTGTAACTTTTACTGCAAATTGGATGGCTAGAGAGATGCAACATTGTCCATTATAATTGAGTGGCCACACTTAAGTTTCATTTAATGCAATTGTCTTAGTTAGGGTTTCTATTGTTGTAATACAACACCATGACCAAAAAAGCAAGTTGGGGAGGAGAGGGTTTATCAGGCTCACATTTCTGTGTTGCTGTTCATCACTGAAGGAAGTCAGGACAGGAACTCAAACAGGGCAGGATCCAGGAGGCAGGAGCTGATGCAGAAGCCATGGAGGGGTGCTGCTCACTGTCTTACTTCCTGTGGCTTGCTCAGCTTGCTTTCTTATAGAACCCAGGACCAGCAGCCCAGGGATGACACTACCCATTATGGCCTGGGTCCTCCCCCATTGATCACTAAATGAAAAAATGCCTTACAGCTGGATTTCAAGGAGGCATTTTCTTAGCTGAGGCTCCTTCCTCTGATGACTCTGGATTATGACAAGTTGACACACAAAATCACCCATTATCATGTGGTAATATGAATCTTATTTACATTTTTTTCCTTTTTATCAAAAGTCAGAAATTTTGATTTTTATATGAAGTCTTTATACATTTAAATCTTGGCCAAATGATTATTTTGTTACAAGAATTTTGGGACTGAAGACAGTGCTTGCCTTGCAAACAACTTAGCCTGTTTGGTGACTTTCAGGTCAGAGGGAGACTGTATCTAAAGAACAGAGTGGGCTGTACCTCAAAGAATGACACCCGAGGCATACTGGCACATGCCTTTAATCCCAGTACTCAGGAGGCAGAGAACAGTGGATCTCTGAGTTTGAGGCCAACATGGTCTACAGAGCAGGACAGACTCCAGAAGCTACAGAGTAACTCTGTCTTGAAAAAAATAAAGACACCCGAGGTTGGCCTCTGACCTCCACATATCTTCATGCACACATGCACCTGCACACATATGAATGTCACCCCTAACACAAATGTACACACACAATTATCTTTGGCAGAATGTACTGTATAATTAAGTTAGAGTTGCAGGGTGCTTCCCATTTATGCTCTTCTTTCTACCTATTATTGATGTAGTCACTTCCATTTTGTACAGAAGGGCGCTAGAATCCTAGCCACCACAAGGGAGGGCTTGAGAATGGTTATGAAGTTTGAATGAGATTGACATGTACACTTAACACAGACACATTGGGAGTCTGCCTGGTATCTCCTACCCCTTGGGTATAGTAAGTTGCCATTGTTGATCCTGTTGAACCCAGGGTCTTCAGATGTCACATCTGTGCCCTCCTGTTTAGGATAAATGGTGTGATGAACGTGGACTCTGGAGTCTGCGGTCTGGACTCTTGCATGCGGTGTTTCACTGGAGGTCCTGCTTTTCGGATCCTTCCTCAAGATCCTCCTGCAAGAAGAACTTCTCCAAAACAGTCTGCTGAAGTCATGCCTCTGTTCTGAAGGTTTTCAGTGAGGTGATAAAAGCATGGTAGATGCTTTCCTTGGCTCTCAACACCCTTCCCCAACTTCTGGATGTGATCTGTGTGAATTGTATCAGTTCGCTTTGGCCAGTAGGGAACACTACAAGGGATTAGAGGGAAAATCGAGACATGCATGCTCTGTCTCCACCTTCTGTCTGTAGTCTGTTTCTCTCTGTCTTCTGTCTCTGTCTCTCTGTGCCTCTGTCTATCTCTCTAGATGTATTTTCTCACCAAAAGCCTTAGCTCCTCCTCATAGCTCCTTACACAGAAAGAAGAAGATGAAAATCCTGGGATTTACAGAGCCTGGCTCACACCAGCCCAACTCTCACGGCTTCTCTGTCCACTGTCCACTCAATGACATGTTATTAAAAAATGTTCCTTGGGGGCTATGGGTGGTATTTAGTGGCAAAGTGCTTGCCTTGCCTCCCATACCTGAGACTGAGTTTGATCTCTAGTAATGTGTAAGCAAATGCTAATACTTCAAAAGTAAATTAACACATAGTCACACAGAATAAAATACCCCTCAAGGAACTCAAAAGATGCCTCAGTAAATAAAGTACCTGCTACATAAGCTTGAAGACATCTGTTTGCTTCCTTAGTCAAACACATAGGCTCATATTCATGTGAATAAGTACACATACACACACGTAAACCACTCATATGCACACACAGACCACATACATGCACACACCACATACAAACACCACCACACACACCACAGAAACACATACATAGCACACAGACACACATGTACACACACACACCACAGAAACACACACATAGCACACACACATGTATGTACACACATAACACATACATATAAAACACCATACACACACACACACACACACACTATGTATACAGTCATAACACACAAAGATTTTTAAAACAAGGACAATAGTAATATCTATTCTGAAATGTTGTTTGGCAATTGAGTTAAGACAAAATAAGCAAACTCTGTACAACAGTACTCAGCTCATAGTTAGACACTCTTAACACTGGTCTGACAATGCTTGCTCTGTTCGCCAGGAATATAAATTATGTCACACTCTCCCTCTTTCTCAAGCAAACCTGCAGAGCACCTGTTGAACAACTGTTCCGTCTATACTGCCTGTCTCCCTCTTCACTCCCATTCATATGGCAAAGCTCTGTCCCATCCCTCTGTGACTATATTTGGAAATAGGGTCTTTATGGGGGCAAATAAGAATAGATGAGTTGGTAAAGGTGGGGTCCTGGACCACTGAACTTGTAAGGGGAGGACAGAAGAACATAAAGAAAAGGCTACCTCTTGCTCTAAGAATACAAGATAGCCGTTTACACACACCTCAGGGACAAAGGTCTTACCAGACACCAGCCTTGGCATCTGGATACTGAACTTTTAGTCCCCAGAACTAGGAGCAATAAATCACCACTGGTTAATCCTCCAGTCTGTGGCATTTCATTATGACAGACGGAGCAGGTTCGTGCGGTGACCCCATGAGAGTTTCAATGTCCAGTGTGAGACAATGGTGCTGCACTGATAAGCGCCTCTGATGTTAGGCATGACGTCACTTCCTCACTCATTGTGGGAAAGTCTGGTATTTCCCATGGCAGGTAACTGCGGAGAGCCATTTGTCATCTACATACTTGGCACTGCTGTCCTCTGGATTTACTTCAACTATAACTAAGATTTTCCTGCAGTATTTGTTGAGGCCTCGCCGGACATAGTGGCACACACTTGAAATTCTTGCCTGCAGGCATTTGAGGTTACATAACAAGATTCTCTCTCTCTCTCTCTCTCTCTCTCTCTCTCTCTCTCTCTCTCTCTTATTCGCTCACTCAAAAATGGAAATTCGTTGAGGTCTTAGGCTGAATACTTGACACGTGAACATCCATGGCCTGTGAAGGGCCTCTTTCTTACACTTCATTCTACTTTGGGGCTTCCACAAGGTTTGTGAAATGCAAGCCCGATTGGCTCACTGACAAGCATCTGAGCTAATGTGACCCTCATGCCATCTGAAGCTCTCCAAGTCCATCAACTGGATAATGATGCCTGGAGTCCCTTTTATTTTCTGAAAATTCCCAAAGCCCCCCCCCCCCAGGTTCCCTCCTTTTATGTCCCTTCTGCATGGATTGGGTTTGTTTATAAGAGCTGCAGGCCAAAACCTGCATCCACCTGAAGCGTTCACAAAAGGAACCAGCCAACCAAAGTTTCAGGACTCCCTGGAAGATCTGTGGGCTTGTAGAGGTGAGGCCCAGCTTTTAATTTTCCATTCCCACTCTGTACATTCTCGTCTAGGTTTTCTTGGGAACTCTCTTCTCTCTAGTGCCTTGAACAATTCAGCTAGGTTCCTGCTTCCAAACCTGCAACCCCCCAAATGAAATGCTTCAGCCTTCCATTTTAAGGGTAATTTGCTTATGAATTTGTTCTAAAAATTCATTAGATACAATGTGTACTTTATAATAATGATATGTGGGTAACATCCATAAAATGACTATATGATCAATATAGTATTACAAATAGGTATTCTTCTGTTCTTTTGAGACAGTTTCTGTAGCCCATGCTGGATTCAAATTCCCTCTGCACTCCCCTCCCACAAGAGCCCTGAACTCTTGATCTTCCTGCCTCCACCTCCCGACTACTGGGTGTGAATCTCCATGCCCAGTTGATGAGGTGTTGGGAAGTCAAACCCAGGAATGATGCATGCCCAGAAAGTACTCTTCTAACCGAGCTATGTCCTTAGTCCTGTTGTGATTTATTTTTTATTAATTATGATGTATTCTTATTACAGTAAGAATAGTAATGGCAACAGAGAATGAGAACTTTTGAGGGCTTTTGTCTCTTTCATTTTGCCCACTAACTAGAGAATTTACTGATAAATTTGCTTTCCAGGTGTAGGACTTTCAGAATCTGGGGCTGTATAAATCAGTTAACTTAAAAAAACAACCCTGGAACAATGGCTTTTCAGATCTTTATGGGGACTCTTTGAAGGCCATTATTACAGAAAAATCAGTGTGTGTGTGTGTGTGTGTGTGTGTGTGTGTGTGTGTGTGTGTGTGATAGAGAAGGATGAGAGGAAGATGGGATCAGGGCGAAGGAGTCCAGGGGAGAAAAGGATAGAGAGGAGGAGGGAGGAGGGGGAGGTAAGAGGGAGAAAGTGGGAGAGGAAGAGAGGTGGGAGACATAGGAGGAAAGAGGTGGAGATTATTTCATACAAAGTTGAAAATCAGATCTGACAAAAATCTGATTTGATTTCTATGCACTTTGATTCTAAATCACTTGCAGGAAAAAAACGTAAAGACTTAACACCGAGTACCTCATCGTGCAAACTGAGAGCAGGAGCTGTGGGACACCTGCGTAGAGACCAACTTTTTACACGGGGCAAGCTCTGATCTAGCCCATAGCGGTGTGCCACAAAGCGACTGGGTCAAATGGTCAAGACTCAGTTCACACGTCCCGTCGCCACCCGGGAGTCCCAGCTCCCGGGGCCTGTCCCCTTTTCCGGGAGCCCTGCAAGGCCTGGTTGCGGAGCGGACTCCCCGCCCCCGCCGACGTCCACGCCCCAGTCCCCGCCCGTCCCGTCGCGTCCTTGCGACCCTTCTTAAGCGTGGAGAGGCGAAGGCCGGGGCATGGTGATCCTGGCCACAGAGCTAGCCACACCACCCAGCTCCCCGGAGCTCGCGCAGTCGAGCGCCCAGGGCGTGCAGGCGCTGCGGGCTCCCCGCCTTCCCCGGCACCCGGACGGGCCATGCGCCCGGGCTAGACCGGGCTAGAGAGTAGCCGCTGGCATGCTGCTCCCGCTGCTGCTCGCTGCGCTCTGCCTCGCTGCCCGTCCGGCGCCCGCGCGCGCCTGCCAGCTGCCGTCGGAGTGGCGACCCCTGAGCGAGGGCTGCCGCGCAGAGCTGGCCGAGACCATCGTGTATGCCAAGGTGCTGGCGCTGCACCCTGAGGTGCCTGGCCTCTACAACTACCTGCCCTGGCAGTACCAAGATGGAGAGGGAGGGCTCTTCTATTCAGCCGAGGTGGAGATGCTGTGTGACCAGGCGTGGGGCAGTATGCTGGAGGTGCCCGCCGGCTCCAGGCTCAATCTTACAGGTCTGGGCTACTTCTCCTGTCACTCCCACACGGTGGTTCAGGACTACTCCTATTTCTTCTTTGTCAGGTGAGCCTGGCCCCTCTGCGGGCTACCTGCAGCAGGTCAGGAGTGCCGGGGGCCTTTTTGCAAAAGTAGAACATGCCTTAGGCTGTTTGTAGTCTCTCTTGCTCTATCCTTTATGAAGATCCTGACCACCCTAGGCTGAGGAAAAGAAACAGGATTTTGGAGTCATGTGCACAGCCAGAAGGGTGTCAAAGACCAAAAGGTTAAAGTGCTTTTGTTTATGAGACCGGGTTTTATTTTCTCCGGCGATCCTCCTGCCTCAGCCTCAGTGCTAGGATTCACAGACTCATGCTACCACTTGCAGCTATCAAAATGCTTTCCAACCACCCATTTGTTGTATTGAGACAGATGACTTTTGGAATCAGTTGTCTGCATTCTGACATTGAACTTCTCAAGTGTGAGTTTTGAGTCAAATACTTCTCTGAGTCTTACTCTCACATCTCACCCCTCCATTAATTCCCATCTGGCTGAAAGTCAGAAGCAAATACTGATAGGCACACCTGGAGCACGTGGGAAAGTCCCGTTGTTTAACGTGCGTCCACGCTCTTGTTTTCTATGCACTTCAATGCCAGAAAGCAGCTCAGCTGTCTTCTTGTTCCACGCTCTCATACCTGCTGCCAGGTAATTCAAATTAGCAGAGATTGGGGGAAAGACAAAACGTGGCTCACTGCTCTGAAGAGGTCAGAGGGGCATCAGGCAGGTGGTCCTTGCAGACACTATCAACCTTGTGAAGTTCCATGGAGGTTGGCTTATGGTCAGCAGGAAATGTATCTGTTCCTAAATTCAGTTCATTTTTACTGACTGCTAAGTTTTATCCAAAGAACAGGTAGAAGACAGCAGGTGGTTCCGCAAGTTTGTGGGTTGCTTCTCATTCAATTAAGACAGATATAGAGCAACGGGGTGAGACATGGACTTAGTAGCTTAGCCAGGTTTTAAAACAGTCATTGATTCAGTCCAAAGCTTTATGATCAGCGATAGTCCCGGTCTTACCAGTTGTAAAAAAGCAGGAAGGCTCTTGGGAATGATTCTGAGCAGGGTCTGCAGATTGGTTTTGGAATCGCTGAGAAAGAAAACAGTTAAGTTCCTCCGGGGGGCATCCTGCAGCTCAGGGACACATGTGCTTCCCATATTGAAGACAGGCTAAGTTTAGAATGCATGTTCTGCTTTGTGTTGGCTTGAGTGGCTTAGCCAGATTAGGTTGATTTTTTTTTTTCTTTTTAATTGTCTGGAAAGTATAGTGTCTAAATAAAGTCAGCCAGGACTGTGCCAGTTCCTTTCTTGATCCAGAGAATCTAACTCAGCCTTTTCATGTTTTTATTTAGGGAAAACACCGAGAACCCAGCTAGGAAACAACTTGACAGGGTTTTTATTTCCCACTGGATGAAAGCTCAGGACCTGAGCAGTGTTGGACTTTTTCCTTTTTAATCACAAAATGGTCCAGTGACTATGCAATGGTCAGCCAAATGTTTTCATCTTTTGCGATGACATAATTAAAGAAAGTTAAGACAGACCAACAGAAACATGATACTGTGACAGACTGTCTTCATAGGGCTGTCTTGCCTTGCTAATAATGGCACACAAAGCGTTCCCCCTCTGTTGTTCTGGCCTCTTCTCCCCATCTCTTGCTCACTCACTGTGACTGATAAATGGAAAGTAGGGGAGGGTTTATTTTGGTTCATTTCAGAGGGCTCATTCCATCGCCATGTGGCTCTGGACGCTTGGGCAGATGGTTATACGGTGGTGCACAGAGCACAGTCTGTTCACCTCATGGCAAACAGGAAGCAGAGAAGGAATACAGGAAGGGCCATGGCAGTATATAGACACAAAGACATACTCCTGGTGACTTATTTCCTTCTGCAACTTTGACAGCCTCCCTCCCTAGTTGGGTACCAAGGTTGAGCCCATGAAACTGAGAGGAGGGGGAGCATTTCAAACTCAAACTGGAAAACTTAGGTTAAAATTCTCACCTCGTTTTCTTTTTTTTCTGACTTCTGTTTCTAAAAATCACTTCACACCAACACATATAAACATGTTCACTAATATTTATATACTTGCATTCACGATGTGCCAAGTGCTTCATTGTATTTGTATGTGTTGGATGAGCATGTATGTGTATGTATGTGGTGCATGCACAGGAGTGTGTGCACATGCAGAGGCCAGAGGGAGATTGTCCCGTGCTACCGTCTCGCCAGCAAGAACTACGCGGCACACTCAGGATCCTTCTGCAGTAAAGCTTTAATGATCTTGAGAGGGAGAGCATAAGCTTACAGAGTGGAGACGCCAAACATCCAAAACCCAACCCTTATATAGGTTTACAACCTTCGCCTCGGACGTGTCACCTCCTGATTGGCAGCCCATCGGCCCATATGATGCCACGGGAGAGGCAGAGCCCAAGGGATGGAAAGTTACCCAGCGCCTGCGCACTAGCTTGTTTACCATTCGGTGCCTGCCGGATGCAGGCGCCATCTTGTAATGGAGAATGCAGGGACGGCTCCCTACAGGAGATGCTGTCCTCTATCGCCCTCCACTTTATTGTCTTGATACAGGGTCTCTCATTGCCCTGGAAGCTCGAAGTTTGGGCTAGCCTGGGCTAGAAGGCTCTCAGGATCAGTCTGTCCCTGCCCTCCAGTGCTGGTGTTACCAGCATGCACAGCCATGACTGGCTTTTTATGTGGGTGCTAGGAATTCAAATTGAGGTCCTCACACTTTACCAGGACTTAGCACTGAGCCACATCTCCAGCTGTGTTTACATTTTTTCCAATGCATCTCCATGATAACATCAAGGAAGTAGGTTCTACTGTAATCCTCTTAGAGAAGACTGGAAGATGATGGTGCTTAAAGAAGAAATTTTGAGACCTGTATGTAGCAGTGAGGCTTGAATCTAGGTCACATTACAACTGGCTTCCTTCTCACCAAGGAGTAAGGAACACTATGAGATGGAAGGTCCTGGGGGACTTGGGAAATAGTCAGACAGGCATACAAGCACACATCTTCCTTCCACCTTTCTAGATTCTATTCTTAAGAAAACCTTAAGGTTAGACTCAAGTATTACACAGTGGAAAACAGTTAGACTTGCTAACTGTAGGGATCTCTTCCTGGGAACCATTGCAGACTTCGTGATGAAATTAGCAAGATTATCTCTGGCCTTTGTAATCTGGCCTGAAGTTGGCCCACCTCCAGTAACCTCTCCTATATCTCTGCTTTGACCCCTCCCCCTCAGGATGGATGAAAATTACAACCTCTTGCCCCATGGAGTCAATTTCCAAGATGCCATCTTTCCAGACACACAAGAAAACAGAAGGATGTTTTCCAGCCTCTTTCAGTTTGCTAACTGTTCCCAAGGGCAGCAGCTGATGACCTCAAGTGACTGGGAGATCCAGGAAGACAACAGGGTAAGAGCGGTAGATCCTGTGCCTAAGCAAAGCAAGCGTGTAATCATACCTTCTAGGCGCCTCATGATCAAAGGGTTTGAGAATCCTCTTCTAAATTATTTATCCTCCCACCTTCCTCTCAGCTGAGAATGATGCCCATAGGTTTTGGATGCCCCAGGTTTAGTGTTTGAAAAGGAGTTCTTCACAAAGAAGGAACAAGATGGGAGGAAGATACATATGTCTGTGTCAGGTTCCCCTTTTGCAAAAAGGAAGACAAAAGTCACATCCATATTGCATTCATTTGGTTTAAATTTGTAAGTCTCTTGGCATAGTGCTTGAGTAAGTGTTCAATGCCTGCAAGCCATTGTGGCTATTCTTGTGACTGACAGTGGTTGTTACTGATACAACCACTGCTATAAGGCAGTGGTTGTCAACTTGTGGGTCATGACTCCTTTGGGGTTGCATATCAGATATCCTGTATATTAGAAATTTACATTATGACTTATAAATGCAGCAAAATTACAGTCATGGAGGAGCAATGGAATAACTTTATGGTTGGGGGTCACCACAACATGAGGACCTGTATTAAAGAGTCACAGCATTAGGAAGTTTGAGAACCACTGCTCTAAGGAATAGTCTTGGAAGCAAAGGAAAGAAGAGAACTCCCAGAGCTAGCATTCCATGCTTACATTTTTCTTTTAGATTTATTTTGTGTGTGTGGATTTTTCCCCCTGCATGCATGTACACCATGTGCATGCCTGATGACTGGGGGAGTTAGAAGCAGGTGTTGATTCCCCAGGAACTGGAGTTAAGGATGGTTGTGAGCTGCCATGTGGGTCCTAGCGCTCAAACCCAGGTCCTCTGGAAGAGCAAGAAGGGCTCTTAGCTGCTGAGCCCACTCTACTCTCCATCCTCCATTCCATGAATTTTAAAGTTATACTCCCTTTAAAACTTTACAAGGTAGAGCAAGTGGCTGTAGTAAAAGTTAAGATTACTTTGAATGTGGAAATATAAAGACATCTTCCGATCTGAGCCAAATGCAAGTTAGAGGGAAATCTAGCGGTTGTCACTTCCCCCAAACAATGACAGTGCCATGATGGCATTGATGAGACGAGAGAGTAAGTCAGACCAGGCCTGTGGGCTGCTGGCCTATCACTCTCTATCCAAAGTAGATTTGAAGTTAAGTGAGCACTTTCCGGAGACAGGTCAGATTTGGATAGCAAATCAAGTGGTGGTCCTATTTATGGTTTAAAGAATCATCCAGCTGTATTTGGTGGCTCCATTCTTTCTGTCCATGTGTGGAGGGTTTGAGAGGCGTGACTCGTTTTTTCTGGTGGCTTAGTCTGGGGTAGCTGCCTTGTTCCAATAAACATCATCATCTTCAGCCCCGGGATTCCTGGCTCCAGAACCTTGCTCTCGTTTTCTCAGAGATGCTGTTCCTGTGATGGGCAAAGCTGTCCAGACAAAAGAAGTCATTCATGTTTTCTCCTCCACTGACAGCAGTCTAGGGTCTCCTTGTCCTGTGTTTTGTTACAGCACTGTACCAAGAGCCTGCTTTGTTTTCTCCTCTTCCCCTCCTCCCTGTTTGTGTGTGCAGATGCATGTGTGTGCTGGCACCTTTGCATATGTATATGCAGATACATAGAGGCAGGAGACTTCTGGTTTTGTTCCTCAGACCCAGTATTAGTTTTCTATTACTGTGACAAAACACCATGACTGAGGCAACTTACAAAAGAAAGCATTTGATTAAATTTATAGTTCCTGGGTGTCCGAGCCCATGATGGTGAGGGAAAGGCGTGGTGGGAAGAACAGCTGGTAGTTATCATGATCCAAAAGCAGGAGACTGAGACAACTGGAAATAGTGCCAGTCTTTTGAAACCTCAAAGCCTGCTCCTAGTGATACACTTCCTTCAGCAGAGCCTGCCCCTAGTGATACACTTCCTCCAACAAAGCCACACCTCTTAATCCCTTTTAAACATTTCCACCAGCTGGGAATCAAGTGTTCAAACACATGAACCTGTGGGGAATCATTCTCATTTAAGTCACTGCAGGGCGCCATCTACTCCGCTTTTATTTTCCCACAAGAGTCTTTTGTTGATCTGGAGCTCACCCAGCAGGCTAGGTTGGCTGGCCATCCAGCCCCAGGGGTCCTTGCCATCTCTGGCTCTGCCTTGCTGGGATTAGAGAGGTGTGCCACCATGCCTAGCTTTTTTATGTGGGTTCTGGGGGAGCATGCTCATGTCATCCTGAGTTCATAAACACTTTACCACCTGAGCTCTCTCTAGCCCTGTTTTCCTTTGTGAGCATGAGTGTGTGCTTGTGTGTATGTATGTATATATGTTTGAATGTCTTACTGTGTCCTCTCATTATTCACTTGCGGCAGCCTCTCTCATTGAACTTGGACCTAGACTGGCAGCTAGCAAGCCTGAATGACCTTCTTCTATCTGTGCCCCCTCCCAACACTGTGAATTATGAATTTGCATGACCCTGTTTAGCTTCTTACACAGGTATAGAAGATTAGAACTCAGGTTTTCAATGCTTATGTAATAAGCTCTTTTACCCATGGAGCCATCTCCCAGCCCCCATTTCTCCTTTCTTGCCTTTACTGATCACTATTCCACACTACATTGGATAGATTTCATCAAAGCCTCAGAGTTCCTGACAAGTCACACCTAGTCTATCAGGAATGTAATCAGTCTAGTTTTGACTTATTTTGAGGGAGCTTTGCATATGTATATAACCCACAATAGCAATAGATTTATGTCAAGAGATCAAATATTACTCCAAAAAAAGCTTAAGGGGCTTAGCCCTAAACATCTTCAGCTGCATAACTTATTAGTGTTTTGTTCACATTTGTTTGGAATTAGATTTTCCAACGTTAAGAAGGGAGAGACTAGAACAATAGGACCCTGGGGAATAGTTTCAGCGGGGAGGCAGGCCTATTTCTGTGCATCAGATGCTGATCCTGGGGAGATTGCTTTCCCCTTTAGTCACTCTGGCCTCTTGTATAATAGAGTGTGGGAGAACTGAACACATGGATGAAGTGTCAAAATCTAAAGTCGGGTGACAATCATTCCAGAATGCTGTTCTGATGGGTATTAAATTTAAAGGTTTGATTTGGGGGCACTCTCAACTTCCCAGGCCCTTTCCTTCATTCTGTTTTTACTCCCTGCCCTCTTTGAAAAGGACCACATCAGAACTCAATGAAAAAACTTATCTCTATCTATCTATCTATCTATCTATCTATCTATCTATCCATCCATCCATCTATCTATCTACTATCACATGTTTGTGCACATGCATGTATGTGAACACCAGGGTCTCATAATGTGGATCCCATGGCTGATCTTGAACTTGCTGTATAGTCTAGGTCAGTCTCAAATTCTCAATTGTCCCAGGTCAGCCTCCTAAGTGCTGGATTTGAAGGCATGTGCCACCATCCTTCTTTTAAAAAGCTAATTCTTTTAATATTTAACCCGAGGGCTGCTTGGGTAAAAACACTTGCTGTATGTTGTGAGCATACTAGTTAGAGACACAGAGGAACATGTTTGTGTCTTTCTACAGTATTACTGTTTTTTTGAAGAGCAATACATTCTCAAGACCCAGAGGTTTCTGACAGCAGCTTTAAAGGTTATCCTGATAACCTGGCTGAGGTCAACGTAGGTTCTTTTATTCCAATCTTAATTACCTCTCATCTCACACATCACACATAGTAAGTATATATGTATGCATATATGTAGTTTACAGAATTAATACAAGTTAAAGAGGCTGCAGGAGTGTACGAAAACTTTCAGAAGTAGGCTGTGGGAATCTATTGATAAGCTGCAAGCCAGATCAGTGCTGGGAGGTGGCTCAAGTCAGGGTCTGAGAGCAAGGCTGCAGAGTTCAGCTGTGTGGTAAGAACCTGAACCTGGGTCTGAGAGCAGGAAACTGCAGTATCCTAGTTTGAACTTTGGTTTCTATTGCTGCGATAAAGGCCATGACCAAAAGCAACTTGGAGAGAAAAGTGTTTATTTCATCTCGTAGCTTCCAGTTCATCATGAAGAGAAGTCAGAGCAGGAACCTGGAGGCAGAGCTGCAGCAGAGGCCACAGAGAAGGAACAATGCTCACTCCGTGCTCCCTATGGCTTACTCAACTTGGTTTCTTTTACCACGGAAGACCACCTGCTTCAGTGTACCCTCCCCCACAGTGGCAGGGACCCCTTCATTGATCACTAATCTGCCTGCAGGCAATCTGTTGGTGGCATCATATTCTCAGTGAAGGTTCCTTCTACCTAAGTGACTCTTGACAAAAACCAGCATGTGCTGTTTCAGGTCTAGGCTCAAATGAGTGGATGGGCAGGCAGCTGATTAGGCTGAGTCAACAGAGGGGTCCCTAGTGGAGCTGAAGCTCCAGGGACAGTTGGGGAGTTTTCTGCTTGTTGATCCTCCGTGTACATACTAGTCATTAGGTGATAGGTTGGTGTGACAACATACAATCAAAATGTTAGGGATCTGCCACTTTAAGGTATCCATTCAATGGTGTCATACTCTGGTATAACTTTTTATTTTTTGCTCTGGTGTGTCAAATAAATTCTTAGGTCTGGTTTCCCTGATAGGATTTCAATATACTCATATGTCTCTCAGTTCACTCCAATAAATGCAGAGGGTGGTTTCCCTTTACTTCCAGTCATCTATCAGTCAGTGTTGGATGGGAGGGTACCTGGCAGATGTATGGCTTGTGGGTCTAACAGGGGTTGCAGTCATTCTTTCTCAAAACAGAGTAGAAGTCTGCTTGAAAATGGAGTCTCTTGGGGCATCACACAGACTGATAAACCACTGTTGTATACCACATGGAGTAACTTAGAGTAGGGAATAGCCTCATCTCAATATTACATAAGCCTGATGAATTGAGTTGGGACCCCCAGAACCGACATGCAAGCTGGATGCAGTAGGGCAGGTATCTGCAATCCAAACACACCCATACTGAGAAATGGGAGGCAGAGACAGGAGAATTCTTACAGACTCTTCAGTCAACTAGTCTGGCATACTCAGTGCAGATATGTGCCCTCTCAGACAATGTGGGAGGGGAGAACTGACACCTGAAGGTCATTTGTAATAAGTCTTTCTCTGTCCCACTAGCCAGCTTCCAAATAATGGCACAGAAACTTCTGATTAATTATGAAAGCTTGGCCTGTACCTTAGGATTGCTCCTAAGTAGTTCTTATAACTTAAATTAGCCCATTATATTAATCTACATTCTGCCATGTGGCATTGACTCTCTTTTTCTTGTACCTCCTGTTTCCTCTCTGTTTCTGGCTGACAACTCCTCTGGAAGTCCCATCTAACCTCTTTCCGCCTAGCTATTGGTCACTCAACTCTTTATTAATCCAATCACAGTGGCACATTTTCACACAGTGCAAAAATACTCGCAACATTCCCCCCCTTTTAAATAAAAAGAAAAGGTTTTAACTCTAGTTAAACAGTAAAATTATATACAATAAGATCAATTATCAGCTAAGAATTACATGTTCAGTCCATTTGTATTTGGCAAATTTGGAGAAATTACTCTATTAGCTATCTTATCTCGATGAATTCAAAGTTTTATACCTAATTCACTTTCTATCCTAACTTGTATTAATATCATAAAAGTACCTTTTTAGACTTCAAAACATTTTCTTGCATACACAATTTAAGCTTTGTCTCCTAACCTTATAGACTTTATAACCTCTTTGTGAGTTTCTTTTCTGAATTTGGTAACAATGCTACTAACTATAACTATCTCATCTTAAACCCCTCAGAGACTCTAGAAGGATATAATATTACCCGAGTAAACAGGAAGTACAGAGAAAACAAGTTCCAAAACCATAGAAGCTACAAAGACAGTTGGCTGCCTGGACAATAACCCAAGGTTCCTATGCAACATTGGGGCATCCATTTTCAGCCTACAAGTCTAGAATATCTGACAAACTTTCTGTGAAGCAGGAAATTTGAAGGATTCTCCTATCTTGTCTTGGCATAGTTCAGCAGTTCCTTTGATATCCTGCTTGTCCAGTTTGGGCTGCATACTGTCAGCAGTCAAGGCAAGGGTGGTTTTTTGCCCAAATGGCTAGCTTTGCCACAAAGTATGCAAACTCCATATGGAGGTTCTTTGATGCCCATAATTCTTTTATGAAGTAGATTGGTGCTGCCAAGAACAGATGTATCTCACTGTCATGAAAAGTCTTGTGTTATTAAAACATTTAAAATTCTATATTCTGTAAGTCTTTTAAATGTTTGAAGATCATCTATCTTATCTACACTGTATTTATAACTTATTTTTATTTTATGTATTTTTCCTTAATACATGTTTGTATGAGGGTGTTACATGCCCTGGAACTGGAATTATAGACAGTTTGAACTGCCATGTGGGTGCTGGGAATTGAACCTAGGGCCTCTGGAAGAGTAGCCAATGCTCTTAACCGCTGAGCCATTTTTCCAGCCCTAAGAATGTATTTTCATATGACCTTGAGATCATAACTAACATGCCCACAAGTTTGATTGTTATAGATGACTAATTACTAACCTTCATTTTTAACTATACTAACTGGTTTATAATAATAGCTTTTAAGGACTAGAAACTTTGCATTAAATTTTTGTATGAGTTGAATAGGTACAATACCTTAAAGAAAAGTAGAAGCATACCTACAGTACGTCCTAACAAAAATAACCTTAAACTTGTATCAATATATAAAAATCCATAGAAATGTAAAATATTTTATGCTAGTGGTTGTTTGAAAGTTAAAAGTAGAATCAACAATCTACCTTTTTATCCCTTCATTCTATCTCCCTACTTTTTCTTTTCATAATGAGATCCCTGAGTCTAATTTCCTTTGTTTATTTTTCTCCCCGACTATGACTAATAACAACTTGCAACTAAGAACAATTTGCAACCAACCCTTCTAAATGATGACTAACATCCATAATCCATAGAATGACAAAAAACACCCACTCTACCTTTTGACAATGTGGGTGTCATGTTATTAAAATTACTTCTTGTTGTCTGTGGGTGACGGCATCTTCAGGGGACCCTGAGAAAATTGGGATAATGATCAAGTCCTGGGGGAAACACCGTATTATTTTTTTGTTTAGTCTCTGTGTGATGGGAAAGTGTAGAGCTTATCTGAAGTCTTGGCTGGAGTAGTCTGTGAGGCTTGACCATCTCAGCTAGTGGCTTTAAAGTTGTTCTGGATGCAGAATTTTGAGGAAACTGCAACAGAGGTATTCTGAGAGACTGGATCACCTGGGCTACTTGTCTTGATTGGTCTCTGGTCCTTTTGTTCTGAAAATGCACAAAACTTTTAAAGGTAACATGTGTATCTTCACTGACATAAGTATGGAATGTGTGATATGTAAAAGTCAGCTAAAGATGATTTTCTGTTTTATATTTGACCAGATAAAAGGCATCTGTCAACTTTGTAAGTCCACTTGGACTGTATAACCAAATTCTATCCTTGCCATATGAAAGGATGGCATGTAATAAGTCATGAGGACTCCATAGTCAACAAGATTTATCATGTCTCATTCAGTCTCAGAGCTGTTCCAGGGTCTAGGGATCAGCATACATGTCACCTGTCCTGTATCCTTTCCTGGTTTCCTCCATCATGTCTGTAGCCAAGATACTCAGGAGGCCTCCCCAGCTCAAATCTGATCTCTATTAACTTTGAATGAATCTGCTGCATTTTGTTTTCCTGTGAAAACAAAGACATAACCTCTACCACAGTGCAAAACATTTCCCAACTTCCATTTTGAAGCCAAGACATCTCTAAAGTATATAGGCTGGTTTAGCTTAGCAGTCCCTTTCCTAGTCGGGTGTTTCTCCGCAGCTCCCATACTCTCATCAGCATTCAAAAAATTCAAATCAACAAAACACCATACAGTTTCCAGAGATGCCCTGTGCATTTTCCATCTTTATGTGGTCATTTTGTGTGTGTGTGTGTGTATGTGTGTGTGTTACTTTAAAGACTTTATTATTTTTAAACTACTTATTTTTCTATGACTTTTATACACATTTTCTTTTTCTTTATTTAGCATCAATTTTTTAAATACACTGTAACCTGTTCAGAGATTTTGTTGGCCTGGACCTGGATTTTTTTTCCCACAAGTCTACAGCCTCCTCTGACAATGTGAGCCAAATATTTAAGTGCTAGACTACTGCCACCTGGCTCTGCACTGGTGGCTGACTCTTCCCACCCCCTTACTTCTTTGAGAGCCTAGTCTCAAGTTAGTGGGCACTGGCCCAGAGCCACATTTACCCACACCAGCTCTGGGAATTTGTTCTGTCTGCCTGATGCAGGAGTTTGTATCCAGTGCTGGCTTCTCAAGTGCTCAGCTATACAACAGGGCCTCTTAAAAGAGCTGCACATTTGCATGCTGAGCCTACCTGAGAGACTGCTTTCTCAGGCCCCATGTGGATACTCAAGCCTCCACATCGGCTGTCATGTGTAATGAGTCTTTTTCTGTCCCACTAGCCAGCTCCCAAATAATGACATGGACACTTCTTGCTCCTAACTAGCTCTTAGGACTTAAATTAACCCATTTATATTAATGTTCTATGTTCTGCCATGTGTTATTACCTCTCTTTCATCTTGCACCTCCTGTTTCCTTTCTGAGTAGGGATGGTGACTTTGCCTTTCTTTTTTCCCAGAGTCCTCTCTGTCCCTGGGAGTCCCTCCTAACCTCTTCTTGCCTATCTATTGGCCATTCAGCTCTTTATTAAACCAATCACAGTGATACATCTTCACACAGTATATAAATATCCCATCCCACAATAGTCATCTTCAGACCTCCACAAGCATACTGTAACATATATGAACACACACACACACACACACACACAGATATGCATACACACAAAAAATTTAACTTTAACTATGTTTACTTTTAAAATTTCTGTGGTAAACCTTGCGGTCTTTGTAATGTGGAGTGATTCAAATGATTGCATGTGGACAAAGAGTTCAAGGAACACCTATGGGCAGCTTCCTTCAAGAACAAATGAAAGCAAGCAACAAAAACAAACAGAAAAGAAAACAAGCTACAGCATGAACCTTTTTCTATGGGCAGGCAGGACTCTAGCCATCTCTTACTGGGATAAGCATGCCTATAATCTCAGAAATGTTACTTGTTTCCCTTCAACCTAATGAAGGTTCAAAATTGCTCTTTAGGTCACCTTTCCCCCAAGTAGGAATAAGTTCTGGGAGAGGGAAGGGAGGCTTTTATTAATGAGAACTCACTAATCCTCCCTCCTGTGTTCCCAGAGAAGTTGAGCCTGGTGCTGGACTTTGCTTTTCTCAGTGTCTCAGGGAACGACTCTTGTAGGTGTGTAGCAAGCTCTTATGGTTTTTGTTGTTGATACTGTTGTTCTCCAAGCTTCCTGCCAGCCTGGACAGGTGACCTAGACTCCAGTCGTGAAGAATGCACTTCATCCTCTTCACAAATAGGTCTTTTTCTTGGGGAGGTGATCTGGAGGCTGAGGACTAGGACAGTAGGAAAATATTACATGGGGATATTTTGTACAGCATACCCAGGGTACCATTCAACTCAATGTGTAGGAACAAAACCCTCCCACACTCTGGTTCCTTCCCAGTACTTACTTTTAAATATCCCACACTTTTAAATATCCCACCCACCCTTAGTTCATAGAAACACAATTTTGCTTTCAAAAGTTGCCAAGATGTCAGTAGTATCACAAGTGTCCAGCGCCTCTCCATTGGTGTCATGGTGTTAACGGGGCTTGAGGGGATGTCTTTGGCAATCAGAGTCTTTACTGGCAGGATTCTCTGCACTCCAGCCAAGAACATTTTTCCTTTCTCCCCTTTTCTCTTGCCTGGGTGAGTGTAACAGTCAAAACAGGAGTTGGATATTTTTTCCTTGTCTGCCAGTACTATTCCCTAGGACCAAGACCCAGCCTGACCCTACTTACATCAGTCTGTCATAAAATGTCATGGGATTAAAATAAAACCTGTGAAGGTCAGGCTGCCTCCATGGTCTCCTTTCCTTGTTTGGAGTTGGGAAGGAGCTGTCTCTCTCTCAGCGGCTTCGGAAGGAATGTAAACTCCTCATCAGATCTGGATGGCTCTACCATGTCAGGAGGAGCAACCCTGGGCTGGGCAGGTCTTTTCATTTACCATAGCTGAAGTTTGCTCACGTACAAAATGAGGCCCACAGAAACTAAGGCTGCCACATTAGAGTGTGTGTCTGATGCACTTTGTAAACTATGAAGAATGATCAGGGGGTTCATCATGGCTGTAGTCATTTCAAAGTCTTCAAATATGGTATTTTTTTTCAAATTAAAAAAACAAACCTTCTGGGGCTGGAGAGGTGGCCCAGTGGTTATGAGCACACACTTGTCTTTGAGAGAAAGAGAGCTCAATTCCCAGCATCCACCTGTGACCCCAGCTCCAGGGGATTCGTTGCCTTCTTCTAGCCTTCATGGCCACCTGTGCTCATGTTCACACCCTCCCTCCCACCCCACACATACATATTCCTGAAAAAAGCATTCTGTTACTCACCAGGGAACTCCTAAGGCCTGCTGGGATTGATGACTGCTTATGCCTGCCTAACTTCCTTGGTTGGTGAGAACAGGAAAGGGGATACACGTTGGAGATGGGAATGGATAAAGGGAAAGTGACTGTGGGAATTTTCTTCCATTCAGCAGCATTTACTAACTTCTGGGCAGGAGCACTTTGAAAATGGATGTTACTTGAGCTGTAAGCAGAGAACATGTTCTTGTAGGTCCAAATCTGAAAGTAGACAGTGGCAGAATCTTCCTTTTTGAAACTCATCCCCCAGTTCCTACCTACACAGTTATTAGTTTCTTGTGCAATCATTTGAGTGTTTTGATGCTGTGAATACAGTGTAACATGTTATTTACTATTGTCTTTGCTGGAGTGGTGGAGTACTGTGTACACTCAGCTGTGCTGTGTTTCATTTATATATATAGACTTTGTGGATCTTTCCATAGCAGTGACTCAGAAGATGCTTTAAACAGCTGCATACTATTCTGTTGTTTGAATGTATCATGATATGTCTGTAATATTTAATGAAATTTCCTGCTGTTGAGTTTTTGGGTCACTTCTAATACAACATCATTACAAATTGTGGTGATATCATTATATATAAGTAATTTACAGGACTAATTACTGTGTCTCATCTTTATTTTTTACTTTTTATTTTTTTGAGATAGGGTTTCTCTGTGAAACAGTCCTGGCTACCCTCGAACTCATTCTGTAGACCAGGCTGGCTTTGAACTCACAGAGATCCACCTGCCTCTGCCTCTCTAGTGCCAAGACTAAAGGCATGCACCACCACTGCCTGGCTCTTGTGTCTAATCTTTAGCAAATATTTGGGTACCTCCCAAGAGGCAGCTACTGTGTGAAATGCTACAGCTTCAACACTTAGCAAAAATGGTCCTGATGTCATAAATTCTTAATTGGCAACAGATATAGTAAAAAAGACTGATCAAAAAAGACACTGATCAAAATGTCACAATCAAAAGATCATTGCATGATTTTAAATGGAAACAATTGTTCCAACTTAAGGAATCAAGCAACTAACTGTTCTTACCCGTACTTGAAAGGGAAGAAACCCTTCTCAAATGAACTGATACCTGAGATAAGCTCTAGTGTGTAAAGAGACACTCATGTTAAAGTGGGTGCCAGCAGTTCAGATAGAAGACTCTTAGGGATGAGGAAGACCCTTGTGAGGCAGTGAAGGATGTGGGTGAGAAGGATAAGGCCTGGGTTCTGCCAGGAGCTTGATAGACCCTAGGAGGATCCAGACTTTGTCCAGTTGCAGTGGGAAATCTTTGATGGAAAGAGTAATGGGAGATAAACAGGCAAGGGTGGGAACAAGAGTAGGCTGGAGGGGTTAGGGGGATTCCTATGATTCAGTGAGACAATGAGGCTTGATGCAGAGGTTCCGGATTGATGTTGGGCTAGGCTAGAAACAATGGCAGTGGAGAGAAATGGTCAAATTTGAGAGATACTTGGGATTAAAAGTTAGTCTTGGGAGCTGGAGAGATGGTTCAGCAGTTAAAAGCACCAACTGCTCTTCCAAAGGACCCAGGGTCAATTTCCAGCATCCACATGGCAACTCACAAATGTCTGTTACTCCAGGATCTGACACCCTCACAGACATATATGCAGGCAAAAACATCAATGCACATAAAATAAAGATATAAGTAAATTATTTTTAAAAAGTCTTTTATCTCTGTCTCAGAAAGTGGCTATAAATTCCCACCCTGCCTGATAGGGCTCCCACACTGGTTGTGGGCATTTTATAAAATATTTCTTCCTCTGGAGGATGACTCAGATTCTAAGTGTCTGACCTGTGACAACATGGCCCACTTACAGTAAACTTAGGCATTATGGCACATGCCCCTGTGGCTCTTGTTTGACATGTGTTTACTTTATCTGCCCCTCCCCCCAGAAACAGGGTGTCTGCATGTAGTCCTGGAACTTGCTCTGTAGACCAGGTTGACTTCTAACTCAGAGATCCACTTGCCTCTGTCTCCCAAACACTGTGATTAAAGGTGTGCGCCACCACACCTGGCTAGATTTATTCTTCCTGTGACAGCAACTTTGTTAAGATTTAGTCAGATATGTCTTCCATTCCAGTTGTTAAAGCTTGGTCTCCAGCTTGTTACCCTCCTGTGCAGACTATGGAGCCCTTAGGAAGTGGGACCTGGATGGCAGAAGTATGTTACTAGGTGACCCTTTGAAGCTTTATACCCCTCCCCCCACATTTTCTGCTTCCTGCCTTCTGGGCATGGACAACCACACCTTGAGCTGCCATGCCTTCATCACCATAATGGACTGAAATCCCTTTGAAACTGTGAGCCTAGTCAACCTTTCCTTCGTCAAACTGTTTCTGTCATGTGTCTTGGCCATGGTGACTGAGAGTAACTGATAAACATTCTCTGAGGGGATCCATGGCTGAGAACTGTAAGGAGTATGTTTTTTTTTTTGCCCGCTGCTGCTGGTCTTGTCCTGCCATCGTGCCAGCCCCAATTAACACATAGAGACCCTGTATTAGATATAATTTTGTTGGCCAGGTACTAAGTTTTTTATCGGCTAGATTTGTCTTAATTATTAACCTATTTTTATGTATTTTTATGTGGTCTTACCAGGGAGAGGCGGCTGGCAGTTTTGCTTTTTCCAGACTCTTCATCTTGACCCTCCTTATTCTTTTTTCTTTTCTCCTAGTCCCACCTATCTAGCTTTCCTATTGGCCAACAGGGCTTTATTCATTAACCAGTATGAGAAACATATACAGAATGACATCTCCCATCATCGAACAAAGGTTAGCATCAGGTGTATTAGTCAAGTGGGTGTAGAGAAGGCAGCTAAATAGGATGCGTGCTGTGTCACAGGAAAAGAGGACAGATCACCTCACAGGGCCAAAAAGAAGGTCAGAATTGTACAGGCTTCTCAGGTAACAGGGGAAATAAAGTGAGGTACCTATGGTGAAAGACCTTTCTCGGGGTTCAGGGCATAACTCAAGGAAGTTTCTGTCTTAGCTACTTGTCTGTTGGCTGTGATAAGACACTATGACCAAGGCATCTTATGCAAGAGTTTATTTGAGACTTAGAGTTTATCAGAGGATGAGTCCCCAGCATAGTGGGGAGCATGGCAGAAAGCAAGCAGGCATGGTACTGGAGCATCACCTGAGAAATCACACCTTGAGACACAACCATGAGGCAGAGAGCTAACTGGGAATGGCATGGGAGTTTGAAACCTCCCATGAGGCTATACCTTGTAATCCTTCCCTCAAAGTTCCACCAACCAGGGATCAAGTATTCAAATATGAGCCTATGGGGGCCATTCTCATTCAAGCCATCAGTTAGTCTCAGGGAGTTCTAACTGGTAAAGTGTAGAGCATGTAGGCTTGATGAGTTCTATGGAGTCACCTGTCACAGAGCAAGTCACAGGATACACAGCATTGTCAGTTCTCTCTCTCTCTCTCTCTCTGAGTAGTTTAGGTTTTCCTTTTTTATCCTCATCACAAAGGAAATATCTTGATCATATGTAAGAGGAAACCCAGGGTCTGGAGAAATGCTCAGCAATTTAGGGCTTTTGTGGCTCTTCCAGAGAGGACCAGGACACCTATTCTCAGTTGCCTGTAAATTCTAGTTCCAGGGGCTCCAAACATGCTCTTCTGGCCTCCAAGGAACCTGAATGCTTGCGTGCTTGTATGTGCGCATACACACACGCATACACACACACACACACACACACACACACACACACACACACACAGAGGATAAAGAGAAATATTCGAATAAGCTTTAAAAATTTTTATTTGTATTTTGCATTATTACATTGACTCTACAGATCAATTTGGCAAGAATTAACAGACTTAAAACACTAAATCTCTGAGTCTGTAAACCAGATGTATTTGTTGAAAGTTTGATTTCTTTAACCAGTGCTTTGTAATTTCAGCATATATTTCTGTATTTATATTTGGTACTGTTGTCTAAGGTACTTCATAGTTTTTTTTTCTCAGTGCTATGAGCAAATACCTGACCAAAAGCAACCAAAGGGGGGTGATATTTAATTTAGTTCACAATTTGAGAGGTTCGGCCCATCATGGCAGGGAATACATGGTGGGGGTTGGTGGTGGCTGGTTTACACCATGCTGGCCATCAGCAGGAGCAGGATGGGAAGACTACTGGAGTGTAAATCCCAAGGCCTGTTCTCCAAGACCTACTTTTTCCAGCTAGCCTTCTCAAAGGCTTTATAATCTCCTACAAAATCACTCACAAACCATAATATAGACCATTTTTGCTTTGTTTTGTTTTCAGACAGCTTTTCTGTGTAGTTCAGGCTGGTGTCAAACCCACAGTCAATAGGCTTCTTCCTCCCTTGTGCAAGGATTACAGGTGTGTACCACCACAGCAAGAACAGGTGCCTCTGTGTGTTTTACTGCTACTTGTCTAAGGACTATGTTCTATAGATTTATTTCCTTATAATTAAGAAAATAGAGTAGACTCACAAAAAAGTTAGAAATGATTTCTTCCTCTTTCATTTTTCTGGGTGAGATTATGTAGAATTGGCAATTTCCCCTCCTTAGGTACATATGCATTCATCAGCTGTCTTAGTTTCTATTGCTGTAAAGAAACAACATGACCATGGCAACTCTTATAAAGGAAAACATTTAACTGGGGCTGGCTTACAGTTTCACAGGCTTAGTCCATCATCTTCATGGCAGGACATGGCAGCATGCAGGCAGACATGGTGCTAGAGAAGGAGCTGAGAGTTCTACATCTTGATCTGCAGGCAGTAGAAGGAATCTGTGTACTGGGTGTAGCTTGAGCATATATGAGATCTCAAAGCCCACCCCCCACAGTGACATACATCTTCCAAGAGGGCTACACCTAGTCCAACAAGGCCACATCTCCTAATACTGCCACTCCTTAGTGGGGCCATTTTCTTTCAAACCATCACATTTGCTTTGCTGTAGCAAAGTACTGATGTCTAGGTAAGCTAAACAAGAGAACCTTATTTTTCACATTCTAGAGGTTAGCTGTTCAAAACCAAGGGTCAAAACGCAAAAAGGGAAGTTAGTTAAAATTATTTTTCTTTTTAATTTATTCTTCTCTCATACAGTACATAACTACAGCATTCTCCCCTCCCTCTACTCCTCCCAGTCTCCCTGACCTCCCCTCTATCCCAGATCCTCTGCTCCTCTGGCCCCTTCAGAAAAGAACAGGCCTCCCAGGCATACCAACTGAATATGACAAGGTACAGTAAGACTAGGCATAAACCCTCAAATCAAGCCTGGAAGAGGCAACCCAGTGGAAGGATAAGGGTCTCAAGAGTAGGCAAGGAGAGCCAGAGATACCCCCACTCCCACTGTTAGGAGTTCCACAAAAACCCCAAGCTAAACAAGCACAACAAATTTGCAGAGGACCTATTGCAAACTCCATGATTGCCACTTCAGTCTCTGTGAGCCACTAAGAGCCCTGCTTGGTTGATATCTATGTTAGTCTTTCAGAGTCTGGGGTATCTCACTCAGGATAAGTTTTTCTAGTTCCATCCATTTGCCTGGAAATTTCACGATTTTTTTTTTTTTTTTGTTTTGTTTTGTTTTGTTTGGTTTTTTTTTAACTGCTGAGTAATAAAATGGAAATCAATTGTGTACATGTACCACATTTTTTAAATTCATTCTTCTGTTGAAGACATGTAGTTTTTTTTCCAGTTTCTGGCTATTATGAATAAAGCAAGTGTGCTTATGTTAATATAGGTCACCTTTTGGGTTTATGCCCAAGAGTGGTGTTGCTGTATCTTGAGGTAGATTGATTCTCAGTTCTCTGAAGAACTGCCATATTGATTCCCACAGCTGCTGTACAAGTTTGCACTTCCACCATCAACGGAGGAGTGTTCCCCTTGCTCCATATCCTCTCCAGCATGAGATGTCGCTTGTGTTATTGATCTTAGCCATTCTGACAGGTATAAGATGGAATCTCAAAGTCATTTTGATTTTCCCTGATGGATAAGGATGCTGAACATTTCTTTAAGTGTTTCTCATCCATTTGAGATTTCTCTATTGAGAATTCTGTTTTGATCTGTACCCTATTTTAAAATTGGATTATTTGGTTTGTTGTTATCTAATTTCTTGAGTTGCTTATATAGTTTGGATACTAGTCTTCTTTTGGATATGGATTAGTTAAAATCTTTTTCTGTGTCTTGTGGGCTACTGTTTTGTCCTATTGATGGTGTCCTTTACCTTACAGAAACTTTTCAGTTTCATGGGGTACCATTTATGAATTGTTGATCTTAGTGCCTGTGCTATGGGTGTTCTGTTCAGGAAGTTGTCTCCTGTGCAAATTTCTTCAAGGCTATTCCCTACTTTAATTTCTGTCAGGTTCAGTTTGTCTGGTTTTATGTTAAGGTCTTTGATCTACTTGGGTTTGAGTTTTGTGCAGGGTGATAGATATTGATGTATTTGTATTCTTCTATATGCAGGAATTCAGTTAGACCAGCACTGTTTGTTGAAGATACTTTCTTGTTTTCCATTATGTATTTCTGGTTTTATAAAAAAAAATCAGGTGTCTGGGTCTTCAATTTGATTCTATTGATCAATGTGTATGTTTTTATGCCAGTACCATGCAGTTTTATTTTTTTAATACTATAGTTCTTCAGTACAGCTTGAAATTGGGGATGGTGACACCTCCAGAAGTTCTTTTATTTTGGGGGATAATTTTAGCTAGTCTAGGTTTTCTTTTTTTCCTTATGAAGCTGAATATTGTCCTTTCAAATCTGTAAAGATTTGTGTTGGAATTTTGATAAGATTGTGTTGAATCTGCAGCTTGTTTTTGGTAGGATGGCCATTTTTATTATGTTAATTCTACTGATTCATGAGCATCTTCTGATACCTTTTCAATTTTTTTCTTCAAAAACTTAAAGTTATTGTTGATTTTTCTCAAAGAATCAACTCTTGTTTCATTGATTCTTTATATTGCTCTCTTTGTTTCCATTTTATTGATTTCAGCCCTCAGCTTGAACATTTCCTGCCATCTACTCCTCTTGGGTACGCTTGCTTCTTTTTGTTCTAGAGCTTTCAGGTGTGCTGCTGCTTTGCTAGCATGAGAGCTCTCCAGTTTCTTTAGGCATTTAGTGAATTTTTCTCTTCGCACCACTTTCATTGTGTCCCATGAATTTGGGTATGTTGTACATTCATTTTCATTGAATTCTAGGAAGTCTTTTTGGCTTCTTTCTTTATTCCTGTCTTGATCCAGTAGTCATTCAGTAGACAGTTGTTCAGGTTCCATGAGTTTGTAGGCTTCCTGCTGCTTCTGTTGTTGATATTCAGCTTTAACCCATGGTTTCTTGTAACTGTTGAGATTTGCTTTGTGATCAAGTATGCTGTTAATTTTGGAGAAGGTTCCATGAAGCTCTAAGAAGATATTATTGTGTGTTTGGGTGAAATGTTCTGATGATATGTTAGGTCCATTTGGTTTATAAGAACTGTTAGCTCTAGTATTTCTTTGTTTAGTTTTATGTCTGGATGATCTGTCCATTGGTGAGAGTGTTGGGTATTGAACTCTCCCATTACCAATGTATGATGTGTGATTTAAGCTTTTGTAATGTTTCTTTTATAAACATGAGTTCCCTCGTGTTCAGGGCATAGATATTAAGAATTTAAACATCAGCTTGGTGGGCTTTTCTTTCGATGAATATGGAGTGCTCTTCTCTATTTTTTTGATTAATTTTGGTTTGAAGCCTATTTTGTTAGATATTAGAATGGCTATACCAGCTTGCTTCTTGGGTACATTTGCTTGGAAAATCTTTTCCCAACCATTTACTTTGAGGTAATCTATCTTTGATATTTCTTGTACGCAGCAGAAAGAGGGATTTTGTTTTTGGATCCATTCTGTTAATCTGTGTCTTTTTATTGGGGGAATTGAGTCCATTGATATTGACAGATATCTCAATGACCAATGATTGTTAATTCCTGTTATTTTTGTTATTGTTGATGATGATGGTGGTGTGTGTGTTTCCATTCTTTGTTTTTTCTGGTGTGAAATTATTTATGTCTTTTCATGAACATTGTTAACCTTCTTGGGTTGGAGTTTTCTTTCTAGTATATTCTGTTGGATTTGTAGATATTCTTTGAATTTGTTTGAATTTGACTTTATTGTGGGATATCTTATCTTCTCCATCTATGGTGACTGAGAGTTTTTCTGGCTACAGAAGTCTGGGCTGGCATCTGTGGTCTCTTAGAGTCTGAAGGACACTTGTTTAGGCCCTTCTGACTTTTAGAGTCTCTACAGAGAAGTCAGGGATAACTCTAATAGATCTACCTTTATGTGTTGTTTGCTCTCTTCCCCCTGCAGCTTTTAATATTTTTTCTTTGTTCTGTATGTATAGTATTTTATTATGTGGTGAGGGGACTTTCTTTTCTAGTCTAATCTACTTGGTGTTATCTGTGTTTCTTGTATCTTTATAGGCATCTACTTCCTTATATCAGAGAAAATTTCTTGTATGATTTTGTTGGAAATAGTTTTAGGCCTTTGAACTGGGATTCTTCCCTGTTTAGTACTATATTCTGAGGGTTAGTCTTTTCACAGTGTCCCAGATTTATTGGGTGTTTTGTGTCAGGAATTTTTTAGATATTTTTTAACTGATGTTATCTGTTTCTTCTATTGTTTTTTCAACACCTGAGATTCTCTCTTCCATCTTTTATATTCTGGTGCTGATATTTGCCTCTGTAATTCCTGTTCACTTACCTAGACTTTCCAATGCCAGAATTCCTCAAATTTGTGTTTTCTTTATTGCTTCTATTTCCATTTTCTGGTCTTAAAGAATTTTATTGGTTTTCTCCAACTGTCTGTTTTTTTTCCTGGCTTTCTTGAAGGGATTTATTCCTTCCATTTTTTTGTTTGTCTTTTCCTTGATTTATTTAAGGGATTTATTTACTACTTCTTTAAGGACCTCTATCATCTTCATAAATTTGGTTTTAAGGTATTTTTCTCATGCTTCAGTTGTGTTGGAATATTCAGGGCTTGCTGTGGTAGGATAGCTGGGCTCTGGTGTTGCTGATTGTGTTCTTACACTGGCATCTAGGCATCTGGGTTTGGGATGATTATAGGCCTAGGTGCCAACTTCTGGGTTTGTCTTTGTTGTTTTGTTCCTTAGTTTGCTTCCTCTCTGGTCTTTTGGCCTGTGTGGCCTGTGGTTGAGTAGAGGGTCTCCGTCTGAGTTGGGGGCCAGACTTTTGGTAACCAGTGTGGTCTCTTGTCGACCAGGGAGTCTTGTGCCTAAGTAGGGCCTGGGAAACTGTGAAGAAGAGGGGAGTATTAGGGATAATTTGTGGGGGCCACTAAGAGTGTATGTGGGGCAGCCTAGCTGGAGTTGTGGAGGCCTTCCTGACCTCTGATCCAGCAGGGAATCTCTGCTGCAGTTTGAGGCTGGTATACAGCAAAGAGGATGGGAGGGAGGGTTGGGGACAGTGTTGGGGTATAAGGGCACTGAGAGAGTAGAGGAGGTCTATGGGCAGATAGATAGCCTATGGGCAACTCTGCCAGCCAGTGTGGCCTCTGCTCCAGCAGGGAGTCTCTGATGAGTTGGGAGCTGGGATTTGACAGAAAAGGGGGGAGGGGGACAGAGATAGTGGAGGAGGTCTCCAGGTGGGCAGCCTGTCTTCTCCCTGGTCTTATGGCCAGTGTGGTCTGTGGCTGCATGGGAACTTTCTGTCTGATGAACCAAGAAAATGCAGAAGGTTCACCGGCAGCTTACCTACCTAAAAGTTATTTTTCAGTGTGAAATCTGAGATTTTTTTCTTTCTCCCAATGGTTTTTAAAATTATAATCTCAAATTTTTCTTAAATATAAATACATTTAATACAGTTTTAATTTATATATTTCATATACTTTACAGTTAAGAAAATTTGAGATAGAATACAATAATATAGCATATCTCCCTTCCCTTTCTTTTCTATAAATCTTCCCTCCTTGTTCTCTTTCAAATTAATGGACTCTGTTCATTAATTGTTACTGCATGCATATATGTATATGCATATATATTCCTAAATATGACTTGTTGAGTCCACATAAGTTAATTGTATGTATGCTTTCAGGGATGAACATTTGATATTGGATAAACAATTGGTGCTCCTCCCTAGGGCAGACTATTTTTCCTACTCTCAGCATTCCTAAGTTGTCTGTGGTTCTTTGTGTAGGGGTAAGACTTCCTGGGCTCTTCCAATCCACTTTGGTGTGTCTGTTGTTATCCTTGTTCAGCTCATGTTTGGGCAGTCAGGTTGGTGAAACTTTGTGTTAGCTTCTCACATTCCTAGGATGCAGTCTCACAGCAAACTCCCTAAGAAACCTGAGGGTTTTTTTTTTAAATAAAATTTTACTACTCTTGTATGAAAATCCATCAGTTTATCTTGTGTTAGGGATATTTTTCTTCTCTTTCTTTCTCTCCACACCTCTCCACTCTCTTTCTCTTGTGTCCTGTGTGTGTGTGTCCTTTAGAGTACCTGGAGGCTGGAGGATGATCTAAGTATCTTGTTCTATCACCCAGTACCTTATTCCCTTGTGACAAAAGTTTCTCACCAATCTCACCCAGTTGGCATCCAGCAAGCCCCAGGGATCTCAATGGTAGAGTTACAGATGCATGTGTGGCCACACCTAGATTTTTATGTGAGTGCTATGGATTCAAACTCAGATCCTCATGCTTGTATAGCAAACACTGTGACTCACTGAATCTTCTCCCCAGCCCTGGACTTTTTTTTTTTTAAACAAACTATATATGAATTTGCAACATGACATGTAGAAAATATTAGGTCAGATTTGTATAGGTTGACAGCTACTTGATCACTTTATTTAAGAAACCATTTGTCAATTACCATTGCCAATTTCATCTGGCAAGTCCTAAGTATTGGGAAGCCTTCAAGCTTACAGAGGCAGTATTATTAAAATTCTGAGTTCTGGTGGACAGCTCAAATATTATTACTGGCAAAAACAAACACAGTCATTGTTTTCTTTTAAGTGGCAGGCTTACTTTACTCATTCTTAAAGGAAATGTCTTTCAATGGAGCAAATATACTTTGTCACTCATTCTTTCAGGTGAAAATAGTGTTTCCAAAAAAAAAAAATCCTCTCACTTGGCTCAAAGCTCACACATGAACATTCGATCTTGAGACAACACTGGATTGAGAAACAGCAGAAGGGTGGTGTGTAAATCCTGCTTCTTCACACAGAATAGTGAAAGTGTGCATTCAGGTCTGTGGAAAAAGTAACTATTTGTACTCTTTCATCAAGGACTTGAAGTAAAGCTGGCTCACTTTCCTACTGTCACAGTGTGGCGAAGAATGGAAATATCGTTAGTAGAATCTGGTGTGGCTTCCTTGATTTGGGCTAAGTGGGAAATAGTTTGCCTCTCCCGTGCTGTCTCACCAATGTTCAGAAGCTACTGTGCAGGGGCTGGAGAGGTGATCCAGTGGTTAAGAATGCTATGGCTCTTGAGGACCAAGGTTTGGTTCCCAGCACCCATGTCTGGCTCACATAGTCACTTGTAGCTCTAGTTGCATGGGACTGGATGGCCTCTTCTGGGATCCTTGAGTACCCTACTTGTATATGTGGCACACAGACACATACACATTGACACACATTCCTACAAATGTTGTGCACACACACACTCTCTCTCATACACACACATATACATGCTTTCTCTTGGTCAAACAATAAAAATAAACCCTAAACCCAACACAGTAAAATGGGCAAATGACATATGTTGGTATCATTTAGAAAATATATTTTTCTTTCTAAAATACAAAGCTCAGCGTCAGTGTAAAATCTGACATCCCTTTCCACAAACTCTTACTAGTTCCATTTGGAAATTCATATGCTTATCTTGTGCTTAGGATGTTTTTATTTTCTTTATTTTTGTTTTTTAACCTGACATGGTTTTTGTCTTTTTAAGTCAGAGTCTAACTCTGTAATTCAGACTAGCTTAGAACTCACTAGGTAGCCCAGGGTGGCTTCACGCTTGTAGCTATCCTCTAGCCTCAGCCTCTGGAGAGCTGACAGCAAGTAAAGATGCTAGCTGTCAAGCCTTGTTTCCTGGAACCCACATGGTAGAAGGGAACCAGCTCTCACAAGTTGTCCTCTGACTTCCATACGGGCTGTGGGATGTGCCCATCCATCTCCACACAACTATTTTTTTTTTAATATATAAAACTGAAATCTGAGTGATCTATGGACAGTCATACAAAAATTAGGCAGAAAAGAAACCCAGATAGAAGAAAAGGACATAGTAATTGCAGTTAGCATAAAACATTTTTGACACTGTTAGTTTTTTCATCACCATGACAAGTAGCAGAGAGGAAGAATTTGAAAGAGGAACAGTTTCTTGGGGCCCCTGGTTTCAGAGGTGTCAGTCAGTGATCACTTGACTTCTGGCAGGGGCATGTGGTGGGCCAAGCAGCTCATTTTATTGAGGACAGGAAGCAGAGAGATAGCAGCCTGGGACAAGATACAGCCCCTAAGGACACGCCTCCAGGGATCATCTTCCTTCATCTATAGCATCAAGTAGTCATGACCACCGAGCTATTTCTCCAGCCTTACCATTGTTCCAATTTATCTTTCATCCTAGTCCCAGTCTTTGATCCTACCTTATAAGATATTTAGCTATTCCTGTAGGGCCACAGATAGGGTCTAAGGTACTGGCCAATGCCACAATTTGTGCTACAATATGTTATACTTTCTGGGGAGCGGGTATGGCCTTAATAATTTGCTTTGTTGACCATAAAGTTTGAGGGGAAGAAATTTGTATCTATATTAGGATTAATAAGACAGTTATGGGTTCTAATTTTGACCTATCATTAGCTTTGCATTTGAGGTATTACGTGATCCCCTTGGACTCAGCTTTTAGGCTATAAAATGGGTCTAATATAAGGTAACAGGTTAAAACCATTTGAGATCAAATGCTTCTTAAATCTCAATGCACTCAGGGGCTGAAAAGATGGCTCAGTAGTTAAGCATACATGCTGCCCTTGCAGAGGACTGGATTTGGTCCTGGCCGCCTACACTGGGGGCTTACAACAGTTTGTACCTCCAGTTCTCAGGGAATCGGATATCCCTGACTTCTGTGGGCACCAGCACTTCAATAAATCTTAAAAATATCTAACCAGCAGTCTAAGTTAGGATTTCTATTGTTGTGATAAAACACTACTTGTGGTAGAAAGGCTGTGTTTCATGCTTATGATTTCATATGACAGTCTGTCATTGAAGGAAGTCAAGGCAGGAACTTAGAGGCAGGAATTGAAGCAGAAGCCATGGATGAATGCTGCTTATGAACTTGCTCCTCATGGCTTGCTCAGCCTGCTTTCTTATATCATCCAGGACCACCAGCCCAGGGATGGTACCACCTGTAGTGAGCACTTCCTCCCACACATCTATCAACAATCTAGAAAATGTCTGCAGACTTATCTATAGGCCAATCCTGCAGAGGCATTTTCTCAATTAAGCTTCCTTTTTCCTAGAAGACCCTAGCTTATGTCAAGTTGACATAAAAACTAGCTAGCACACCAGCCATAGTATGCTGTGGAGTACAGGCTGTCTCCCTTGTGATCATGTGACTGGCTGGGAGCAGCTGCCTGGCAGTGTAAGAAGAGATGATTAGATAGTGTGACACTAGGCTGGGAATGGATCAAAATTCAAAGTACGGTTTCTACTAAGTTCATATCACCTATGTGCCACCGTAAAGTCAGAAGTCATACACTGAGCTGCCATCTAGGCCTATCTGAGCTGGGTATGTGTGAAACCGTAGGTCATGATTCTGAAAGAATTGCTTATGGATATTAACAATACACCTCAGGGCAGCCAGGTCTTTAGTCTACCCACAAGGAATTTTGAGTACTTCCCTACAGTGTTACCCATGCTGTCAGGTATTTAGAAAATACAATAGAGGAGTCAGAGCCTCATCTCTGAATTTAAGCAGGTACAATTCTAGCAGGTAGTGCAAGCGTTCCACACGGGCAGAGGGTGAAACTCGCAGAGCCTTGTGAGATGGGAAGGCTTTGGTGAAGGGAAGGTGAATTGGGACAGACAGGAGCATGGATGCAGACAGAGAGTCCCAAGTGCTCGTGGGAGGATGGAAGAGCTGCATGCTGGCTAGGAAGTGTAACCCAGGTGAGTGGGCCTGCATGGGAGACCTAGTTTACACTAAAAGGAGGGTGCTCTCCAGGATGCATTGAGTAGGCTCTCCTCCTTCCCTGCTTCCCTGCTTCCCTCCCTGTTTGTTTTTTTCTCCATGGTGCTAGCAATGGAACCCAGGGCCTCACATATATTAGGGAAGTGCTCTACCACTGAGCCTCATCCATTGTCCATTTGTACCCCCAACCCTCCCTGTTTTCCTTGGCCTTCAGTGTTTTTTTTTTTTTTTTTTTTTTTTTTTTTTTTTGAAATACAGCTATGACTTAAGTGCTGACTAATGCTATTTACTAGGTACTTCAAAAAACATTTATAAAGTAAGTACAGATTCCAAGGCAATTGCAAAGACAGGTTCTGGGTACCCCTTAAGCATACTCCACTGTTGTGTCATGTGTCATAGTAATGCAACATTAAACCTAGTAATGACACTGGTCACATCAATGGAGCTTATCTAGATGTTCCTAGTTACACAGTGTGTGCGTGTAATTTTGTCACACATGTACCTCCCACTGCACTACCATCACAATCAAAATGTGGAAACACCTATTTCTACACAGTTCTTCATACTACCCATGCCGCCTCCTTCACCCAGCACCATACCCGGATTTTGGCATGGGTTCTGAGGATTTGAACTCAGGTCCTCACACATGCAGAGCAAGCATTCTGACTTACTGAGCCACCTCCCCACCCCTAATGCCTCTTTGAGATATCAATTGTTAGGTTTCTTCTCACTGCTAAGTAGATAGATTTCCATGGTATGGAGGTGCCACTTTTGTTTGACCTATGACATTAAAGGACAATTGTGCAATTGCCAGTTCCAGCTATTGTGATTATGGCTGCTATGAATAGTCAAATAGGTACTTTTTTAAAAAAAGAATTACTATTATTAATTGCTTATCATCATTAACTTCCCTATGTAGTTTTGGCTGGTCTAGAGGCCACTATGTAGACTAAGCTGGTCTCAAACTCATAGAGACCTGCCTTTTTCAGCCTCCCGATTGCTGGGGTTCAAGGCACATGCCACTTCACCTAGCAAGGTTTATTTAAAATGTTTATTTATGTGTATCTGTGTGTCATTTGGTAATGCAGCCTGATTGAGTTTCTCCATCAGCAAAATAGACAATAAACACTATGTCATAAACTTGGGGAGAATGAGATGTTAAAAATGGTCATCTAACCCTAGCTTTGTGTAGAGGTACCCTCAGTTAGGACACCTTGGTGCACACTAAGGAGATGCTCCACCCTGGATGGCTGAAAGGACACCCCAAGTGTGTCCTTTTCTTCCTTTGTTTTTCTATTGTTGAATGATGCAGTTGAAAACTCAGTCCCCAAGGAGGAAATTAGAGGGGACTGTAGTCCTCCATGGAGGACTTCCCTCAGACAGGTAACCAGAGTCTCATGTGCTCCCACCATAAGCAACCACACTCTGAAATCACTCCAGTGGAAATGTGCTAGGGCAGTAGAAGCAAAGTAGGTTTGACAGGAACAGTCTCAGAGTCTTGCAGGTTTGGAATAGAAGTTCTGCCTCTCTTCCCAAAGCCTCCTTCAGTATCTGACTCCATTCAGTTCTCCTTCAGCGTTTATCTTCCCTGCACAGACACAGGCAGTAGATGTGTCAATTTTCTTCTCTGGGGCTGTACAAGGAGAATGCAAGCACCAGAAGGCAACTCCAAGCTATGTTTTTAAATAAGAAGTGATCCTTGATCTTTGCTGTTTGGGGAGCAGAAAATAGGCCAAAATCTGAGCCCTCTTGGGGATGTCTTGGCTTAGCTAGTTTCTCTGGAGATAGGGACAGGGACATCCATTTTTTTTTATTTTACTTTATTTGTAATATGCTATCGTAGCTTGCTTTTCATTGCTATGATAAGATATCCAGACCAGAAGCAATATGGGGAGGAAATGGTTTGTAGTCAAGGCAGAAACCTGGAGGCAGGAATTGAAGTAGAGACCATGAGGAATGCTGCTTACTGGATTGTTTTTCATGATTTGCCCAGCCTGTTTTCTTCTACTGTACAGGATCACCTGCCCAAGGGTGGCATCATCAGTCATCAACCAGAAAAATGTCCCATGGATTTGCCTACAGGCCAATCTGATGGAGGCAATTCCTTAATTAAGATTCCCTCTTCCAAGATATGTCTAGGGTTGTGTCAAGTTGACAAATCCCAACCCAACACACAAAGGGTTCTCTGTGTGTGTGTGTGCGCACATGAGTACCGGTGTCCAGTGCAGCCAGAAGGAGTCACATTGCTTGGAGCTTGAGTTCCAGGCTCGAGCACAAGCCAAGGCTACTCTTTGGATGCTGGGAACCTAGCTCTGGCCCTCTGGAAGAGTAATCCTCACTCTCAACCATAAACTGAGTCATCTCTCCAGCACCAAGGACCTTCTTTAAATTTTTTTTTTTTTAAAAATACTACTATTGCATAAGTGGAGGTCAGAGGACAACTCTGTGGTGTCACTTGTTTCCTGCTACCTTATGGGTTTCAGGGATCAAATTAGGATCTCCAGGCTTCCATTGCCAGTGGCAAGTATGTGCAACCCATTGAACCACCTCTCTGGAACAAAGTCCTGGTTTTATCTGTCTTCCAGGTCCTCTTCCTCTTTGGAGGCTTTTTGAGCTGACACCATCTTTCCCAGGGGTTAACTTCAGCATTCTGCTTTCCCAGCATACACTGTTTATTTCATAGGCCTGCAGGGACATTTCTGAGGTAGCTGGATGACAGTGGTTACAAATGCTGTCTGTGAACCCGGTGCTCAGGGAGATTGCCTTCTGTGTGCCCCCCCCTCAGTCTTGGCTCTGGCTGGCCAGACTCTCTGGGATGCTGCCAGGCTTCAGATCCCCTGGCTATGTCTCATCTTGCTTTTAGTTAAATCAGCTGTGACACCAGGCAGAACCATGCATCCCCCCTGGGGGGTGGGGGGGCCCTAAACAAAGCCTAGATGCTATTGGCAGGCATGTTCCAGGGACTCAGGGCCCCAGTGATGACCTGGAACTCTTGAGGCCAGTCTGTTAATTTTGCACAGATGTGGGACCAAGATTGCCAGGGACAGAAGGCTGTCTGTCCCAACTCTGTAACACAACATCAGAAAAGGATTTCCTGAGGAGAAAGGAGGTCGGGGAAGGTAGAAAAGTAGGATGTAAGAGAATGGACCACTCCATAGCTACACTGTTAGCATGTGGCCCAGCTGTATTGATTGTAAGCAGTATCCACAGAGACTGACATGGGGTTTCAAAAGTGTAAAGGGTTCTTGTTGTTTGTTTTTGCCATAGCTTCATAATGGAGAAAAATAGTCATGTTGAAAATCAATGGGGAGATGGCTCAGGAGGCAAAGCACTTACATCACAACCTGAACAATCAGAGTTTGAACTCCAGGAGCCACATAAGAGAAGGCCAGCTCCCTCGTGTTCTCTTCTCTCCTCCTCTTCTCCCCTTCTCTTTCTCCTAGCTCCCTCTCCCTTCATCCCCCTCCCAATTTTCTCAGGAGATCTTGTCTCTTTCCCCTTCCCCAGGGGACCATGTATGTCTCTCTTAGGGTTCTCCTTGTTTCCTAGCTTCTCTGGCAGTGTGAATTGTAAGGATGGGAGGGAGAGGTAACTGGGATCAATATGTAAAATAAGGAGAAAAAAAAAAAAGAACTAAGCAGGAAGGCACAATAGCCATTGCAAACTGCTAACAGAGAACCATGCAATTGCCTTCCCCTGCTACCTAGAATGACTTTGTAAAATTATTATGCTAGCTCTCAAGACAACGAGAAGGCCAGTTGTGGTGATACATAGTTGCAAGCCGAGTGCGGAGGAGGCAGAGATAGGTGATTCTGGGGCCCAATGGCCAGCTAGCCCAGCCTACTTTGTGAGCTCCATCTCAGTGAGAGAAAATCTCTCAAAACAAACACAAACAAAACACAAGGGGTATGGCAACTGAGTGAGGACAGCCTACATTGCCCCTTGGCCCCCCTCCCCCACCTGCAGACACATGAACAAGCACATATATGTACATGTCTATATTCAGGTAACAAAGAGAAATGAAGCTGAAACTGCAGTGACCCCAAATACCCCTGAAGTGATGCAGGATGCGATGGGGACTGTAGATGTGCTGAGTTGTTTCTGTCTGCTCTAGGAATAGGCCTCCCTTCCCTTCCTTGGCCCCGGCCCTGGAGAGAGAGTGGAAAAGAGAGGCGGGTTCTAGTTGTAGGAAAATGGCTGTAATGGGCCCAGAGATCAAGTCATGTGACATCTTGATTCCCTTCCTCCGTCCCTCCATCCCTTCATTTTTTCCCCTGGTTTGCTTGCCCCAGCTCTCAGCTTCCTCCCTTTCTGCCCCCTGGCTTTCTCTCTCCTCACCAGCTCCCTCTACATCTCCTGTGGTGGTTTGACTGGGAATGGCCCCATAGGCTCATGTATTTGGAGGCTTGGCCATTAGGAAGTGTGCTGTTTGACAGGGATTAGGTGTGTGGCCTTGTTGGAGCAGTGTAGCCATGTTGGAGGAAGTGTGTCACTGGGTGGGGGGCTTTGGGGTTTTCAAATGCTCAAGCCAGGCCCAGAGTTTCTCTGCCTGCTGCCTGTGGATCTGGATGTAGGACCTGCTCGAGTGTCGCCATGGTTCCACAAGGACGACAGTGGACTAAACCTCTGAACTGTAAGCCAGCCCCAGTTAAATCTTCCCTTTATCTCTTCACAGCAATAGAGCACTGACTACGATACCCTACCCCTCACCCCCAGCCCGGCCAGGCCCTGCAGCTTCTTTCTGTTCTTTCCCTACCTATTTTCACTGCTAAATCACAGCTGGTTGTATAGAATAATTTAAGGAATGTGTTATAAAGAACAGTAGTAAAAAAATACCATTACTTCCCAGAACACAACTTTAAAGTCTCAAATCTTTTATCTTGAAATGAGTGGGATGCACATTTTAGGCAAGAGTTAGGGAATGGATGATATATTGGTTTCCTTAAAACACATGGCTGATACCATCCAGACCCCACTATGCACAAGCCTAGGTCCTAACTTGTTCATCTGCACTGTGACTCCAGAAGAAGATTAAATCCATATTTATTCCAGGCATGACCCAAGTGAGTATTTATCTGAAGTGGCCAATGAATAAGACTTTTATCTTTTTACATCCAATTCTGTTGATGACAAATAGGCACTTAATGTGTATCTGTTTATGATGAAATATTAGCACTGCTGATGGAGGCAGCAATACCTTGTCCAGTGTTTAAAAACTGCTCATGAAGTCTTACTGGAGAGGCCCCAGGGGAGCCTGACATTTATGTTATAAGAAACACTAATTAATTGAAGCTCTGTGTGGAGGTCACTTCTTTAGCCTCTAGATAATCTATGTTACAAACGGATTTCTTTATTGCCTGGGGTGTGGCACCTTCCACAGGAACTTGCTGACGGAAGTGGCTTTAGATGCTCTGGTGGTTGCCAGTATTAGAGTCGGAGGTACCTAAGTCCAGCGGTGGATGTGTGTGCTTTTCTTTTAAGATCTGTGTGGCTGGCTGTCCAGATGGCTCGATGATCTGAGTTGGATTCCCATGGTGGAATGGGAGAACAGATTCTGACAACTTGTCATCTGACCTTCACATGCATGCTGTGGCATGTGTGTACCCCCTTTCCCCCCACAATAAAATTATAAGGATACCTTTATGTACATCAGTGTCAGTGAGCATCAGGGACAACAAGGAGACATTCAGAAGCGACAGCTCCTTATTCTCTCAAGGTAGATCACATCTCCAGTTTTTAGAGCAGGACAGACCTGGGGTAGCATCTCACCTCTGTTCTTTATGAACTCTGCAAATGTGCTCATGCCCTTCAGCTTTACTGAGCCTTAACTTTAGCTGCTGGCTACAAGAATGAGCCCATTCCTGAGTTATGAGACTTAAGTGAGATTTCCACACAGAGCTTCACACAGACACGGACACATAGAAGAGGAAGTGGCCCATGGGAGGAGGAGGGATCTTGGGTTTGGAGAGTACCAAATGGCCACCGCAGAAAGGGGTAGAGCTTGCCCATGGCAGAATTTGAACTTCGAAGTGGATGCCTCTTTAAAGTGTGAACCCAGTTGGTGGTAAGCATGGGAACTCAAAAGCCTGCCCCCATTGTGCAGTGGCCTGTATTGGTGTGAGAGATTCTTTGTCCAGATCAGAGCATAGGGGTGATGGCTGCTGTGGAGATGCTTCAGGGTAGGGCGAATGTGGGTGAGTGGGCTGACTCAGAGCCCACACCTCTAACTCATTCTGTGTTGAGTGGATCAGTGGTTTTGTAAATAGATTGGGGGCTGAGGCTGTATCTTAGTTGGCAGCGTGCTTGCTAGCATGACTGAAACTCTTGGGTTTGATCCCCAGAGCTGCATAAACTGATGGTGCTATGCAGATAGCACTTGGGGTGGGGGCAGAAGTTCAAGGTCATCCTTGGCCACATAAGGGTGGATTTGGGGCTGGGCTTAGTGATGTGCTGACCAGGAAATGGTTATAACTAGTCTGTTGGTACACCACAGGGAAGGAGAGACACGACACTTATGGGTTCCAAAGATTTTTAATAAAAGTTGTCACTGATTTATCAGGGCTGCAGGACACGGACTTGAGAGCCTTGCTTCTCTTGACAGCCCCAAGAAGGGGCAGCAGTGGGGTTTATATGCATGAAAATCACAATATTTGTTGCTAAGTTACAGTTACAATTTTCACCAACCAAGAATCAAAGATTAGGGACATCTCATTGGTTCTACAATTTTCACCAACCAAGAATCAAAGATTAGGGACATCTCATTGGTTCTAATCAATTCATTTGTTCTTTCTGTGGTTAGGAACAGCTACAATGTTTCTACAGAACCAAAGATGCATAATGACTATGTCTATGGTTAAGGGAGGAGGTGGGTCAACCATTGGAAAGTTCTCTGCTCCCCTAGGGCTTGGGAGCCTGAACTTTATTTCATATAGGTAAAATGGAATCTGAAATAAAAAGGGCAGCACTAGGCCAAAGTGCACCTGCCTGCTCCCTTCAGAACCTGACAAGGACCCTACAGCTCATGTACAAAGCTGGATGTGGTGGTGTGTTATTGTAATCCCACTGCTGAGGATGTGGAGACATGAGGATCTCTGAAGCTCATCAATTTAGCCAAACCAGTGAGTTTCAGGTTCGGGCAGAGAGAGAGAGAGAGAGAGAGAGAGAGAGAGAGAGAGAGAGAGAGAGAGAGAGAGAGAGAGAGAGAGAGAGTTTTCCTACATCAGACATTAACTTCTATCCTTCACAAACATCTGCCCACACTTGCAAGCACACCTGTATACACACAGACACCAACTACACTAAAAAATGGATTTTGTTGATTATAGCATGGCAAAATGGAATAGAGATGCAGGCAACTCCCACATACCTCCTGTGTTTACATATGTCCAGCCTCCCTGACTGTCAATATCCTCACCAGAGTGAGACATTGGTTTTAGGATCTGTTATCCTATACATACACATACCATTGTCACTCAGGCTCAGACCTTTACATTAGGGTCCATGTTTTGTGTGAAGCAAGTAGAGAATGGCATGTATCTGCACTACTATGTCTTTCAGAACAGTCCCTCTGCTCTAAGCATCCTGTGTGTCCCACCGATTCATTCCCCCTCCTCTCTAGTCTTGTTTTCAGCAAGGACTGGTTTATTTTGCATATGAGAGAGGACTCTGTACAGGCCCATGTGTCTGTTTTCATCTATTTGTGTTGTAATGCAATGAATGAAAGCAAGCCCAGGGACCAGTTATAAAAAACACACTCCACAAGATGCTCTCCTTGGTAACTGTGGAGTTTTGCTTTGATAAGTATCCTGTGATTGAATTCTGTGTCTTAGAACTCTGGACCATCCCATTCCTTTGCCAGCCCGCACTCTCTTCCATGACTCCAATTCTCCTCATAAGAGACCTTATTACATTAACTTGTGGGAGTCAGTTCTCTTTCCACCATGTGGGTTCTGGATCAAACTCAGGTCATTGGGCTCAGTGCCAAGTTCCTTTACCTGCAGAGGCAATTTGCCAGGCTCACCACTGTGCTGACTGAAAGAAAAGAACATTCCTTCCTCATAGTTGTTTCCCATGAGACTTGCATACATTAAGTGCTCACTAAATGCTCTGTGAATGAGTGAGTGAACACTCAGTTCCCGCCCAGCTCCTGAAAATCTGCTTGGGCTCATTCTTGCTACCCCTACCTGCCTACCTACTCCAGGATAGATACTGCAGGAGCCAGATGCCCAGAGATGCACAGGTTGCTTCCTGCCATTACAGGGATGCATGTGCTCAGCTCCAGCTGTGAGCAGGACAAACAGACATTGACCAAGTATCTGGTTCTGATGAAGGAGTCACAGAAGTTAAGAGGCAAAATACAACAATGTAACTGCTGGGAGTGGACACTCCTGTCCTGAAGACAGCTTGATGGACTGAGGGAGACATTGGGAGCCTGAGCTATGACCTAATATCTAGCCTGGCTGATTTCAGGGGAGACTAGATCTTAACAGCTACAGATGGGAGTGGGTTAGCTTATTCTTGTTTACATGACTAAAGGATGGTAAACATTATATGCATCGAGCTCTTTCAGTAAAAATTACTAGTTAATTGCGTACTATATACTCTTCTGAGGCACTTCCGTGCTAATGTCTGATAAGAAAAGCGGTTAGCAAGACTCATCCACTTGATTCCTGGCTGATGGCCACTAGACTATTAAGAGCCACTTGTGCAAGCTTGCCCACCTGTGGGAAGGGGAGCTTACTAGTTCTGAGATGTAGGATTGACTCCATGTTGATTCATCTGCCCCTCCACTAGTTGGAAAATCAGCAGGAGTGGATTGATTTCTGCTTTTGAAAATCTTCTGAAACTCAGGAGGCTAAATTAATGTCTGGCAGGTAGAGGTAGGCTGAGGAGAAAGAACACTAGAATGTCGTGCCCATGCAGAGCTTGGGCTTTGGGGCAAGCCTGGAGATGAACCCTAGGCTCATTTTCATAGGAGGTGAGGTGTTGTGATGCATGGTAAGGGCATCTTCCTTATGTCCTCTGAGATGGAAAGAGTTGAGAAGACCCTGTTGGGAGAATGTTTATTAAAGGGAGTTACCCCTGGTTGCTGTTGGATCAGGGGCCTTGGGAAGAAGGATAGGGTGCCATGCTGGCCTGGGGGGGTACAAACTCATTTGGGTCATGCTGGATGGGAGCTCAGTTCCTGTCTCCACTGTGACTCATACCCTGAACTCCACCAGTCCTCCGGCCACACCCTCAGCTTCCCAGTGCCTCATGTTCCCACTGGGGAGTAATTCTCTTTCCATGCCACCTCACCCTGTGTGTGAGGTTGAACTTGGGTGAAGAAAACAGGCACATGCATGATTTCCACATTCAAGTAGATCAGCCTACCTCCAGTTGGTTCCATCCCCTCTGCTCCTGGAGATAACAACAGTGAAAAAACATTTTAAGAGGAAAAACAGGAGGGAAGGAATGTGGGTAGCCCCTGCCAACAGGGCAGTGGAAACCTCTGACCTGTGTTCTGCTCTGTGAGTTATGCCTCGCTCGGGACACGCCAACCAGCTGAACTGGGCTCAGAAAGAGCCTGTCTTAGAAATGAAAACTCCAGACAGGAAGCTTGTGATTTCACTCCTGTATTCTTATGGGATGAGCTTTAAAAAAGATAGTTTTTACATTCACTTTTTTATTTAGCGGGGTGGGCATGGGGTAACATGCCATGATGTTCATTATACCATGTTGATCCTGGGGATTGAACTCAGCTCTTGAGGCTTGGCAGCAAGTGCCCTTTTCTGAGCCATATTGTTGGCCTGGGATGAGGTCTTCATTGTGGTGGCTTAGCTATTTGGGGTGATGCTCTGACCATCACCCCTTATTTACTATCACTAAAGAGGCCATTAATCACACTTGGTTGTCTTTCTGAAATGCTGCCTGGTTTCTCAGTTACTTTGGTGTTTTTTCTCAGCCTCTCCTGTCACAGAGGCCATAATCCTCATTTACCCATCCATGGTCACAGAGATTATGTACTAGAGTGCCTTTCACACCTTACTTATCACACAACTTGAGGGGCTAGAGAAACTAGAAATTGGGAAACATGTAAGCAAAGGGGAACTTTCTCCTTGGCATTAATATGGAGACTATAACCCCCTGGTATGGTTCTGGGAACTGCCCCTGCCTTAGTCATGTTGGAAGCCTCCATATTGGAAAAGCATACTCTCACACGTATCTCTGAACACAGAGGACCTGTATCAGCTGTGTTCCTAAAGTAGCTGTTCAGGGCTGAGGTCCAGATGTTGTCTGGTCCCTGGTCTGTCTCCATCATTTAGACCTTCTCCCACTTGGGTGTACCTTTCTGTACAGCTGCTGCCTTCTCCATTTACCCTTGTGACTTACCTATGGCTGGGATTGTTGTAGCCTGTACCCAAGACACGGGAATAAATGACTTGGGCTGTTCTGTTAGGATAGCAATTTTGTCTATTTTGTTCTACTTGCCTCTCTCCTTTCTGTTTCCTGCCTTCACCTCTCCCTTCCTCCTTTTTTTTTGGGGGGGGTGGGGGAGAGACAGGATCCGGCTATAAAGCCCAGGCTGACCTCATCATATACGTGATGTTCTTGCCTCAGCCTCCTGAGCATTGCAATTACAGTCATGAATCACCACACCAGACTGTGTGGAAAACTACTATTCTGCCCTTGAAAATTAAATTCTGTAATTTTTTAATAGCTTATCTAATAGTTAGCCTTGACATTTTCCCTGTAAGCAGACAGAAGCCCAAGGTAAATGATGGACCCTTAGATGTACAATGGTTTTTAATGATAGCCATGATTTTGCCAAGTGCTATGGAATTATTTGGGTTAGCATTGTTTATACAATATCTTCATGTATACATCTGTATTGGATAACATCTAAATCAGTAATTAACATATATTGCCTCACATTCTTTTTTTGTGGTGAGAACATTTAAAACCTGTTTTCTGTAATTTGTTTTGGTATTTTTTTTTTCAAGACACGGTTTCTCTGTGTAGCCCTGGCAGTCACTGTGGTGTACAAGATACTCTTTAATCATTTTCTAAATGAATTCCATGTCTGTTGAACAGTGTACCCCTCAGTCTCAATATTTGATAGCTGCCATTCTAGTCTGATTTCCTGTGTAACTGCGGTCATGCGGCATGTGTCTTTTTCTGACTGGCTTATTTTACTTAACATATTGTCCTCTAAGTACATCATGTTGACACAAGTTACTATTGTAGTAAAGGTTACTACCCTAACAGTGACACAGGCTCCCTTCTCCTCACTGGTGACAACCAAGTGTGAGGAGAGCTCTTATATTAGTTTAATTCTGTTCCCTTCATGGGTAGTGACAGTGAGCATTTTGTCTTATATATTGCCCATGTCTGTGTTCTCCACTGAGAGATGGCTGCTCAGGTCTTGCTTACTTTCTCATTACCTAATTTAAATATTACCCTTGCTTCAGGTGCATGGTTTGCTAACATTCCCCCCTCCCCCTTGAGTTACCTCTTCATGCTGTTGTTGATTGCCTCTTTGTTCTGTGGAAGTTCTTTGGTTTGATGGAAACCCATTTGTCGTTCTTCTGCTATCTGTGCTGTTACAGACATACCAATCCAATTATTGCCTGGACCAACATTGAAATTTCTGATAGTATGTGTTTGTTTTTGTGGTGCTAGATCTACTAGGTGGACACTTTACTACTGAGCTACATCCAACGTCCACAATTTCAGGTGTATGTTTAAGGTCGTAACAAATTTTGAGTTGATTTTCATTTTAAAAACAGTATGAGGTCTAATTTTATACTTTTTTCTTCATTTACACAAACATTTTGTGTGTGTGTGAAGGTCAGAGGACAAGTTTGTGTGTTGGTCCTTACCTTCTAGATCTCTTGGTACTTGCTGCTGTGCAGCCAGTTTAGGTGGCCTGTCACCTTGAGGATCCTATCTTGTCCAGAGGAACACTTGGATTATGGATGCATACTACAATAACTGGCTTGATGTGGGCTCTAGGCTGTCCTCATGCTTCTGTGGCAAACAATTTACCATCAAGCCATGCCCCCAGCTTGATTAAACCATTCTTTAATGATGTTGTTGGAAGGAATGTTCTGCATGTGTCTGTCAGGTGCATTTGGTCTGAACCATGGTTCTGGTCCCTTTTGGCTGTGCCTGGTTACCCATGGTTGACAGAGGATAATGATTGTTTTGTAATCTCCTTTCCTTCAGATCTCTAAACAGTTGCTTCTTGTATTCAGGGGCTAAGATGTTAGACACATGCCTTTTTCTATCCCCCTTTTACTGAAAATAGGTTATTTTCTCATATAATATAGCATCATTACAGTTCTCTACCTCTACCCTTCCCAGTTCCTCCCTATCCTGTCCCCTAAAATCCAGATCCACTTTCTCTCATTAGAAAAGAACAGACTTCTAAGATATTAAAACAAAACATAGCAAAATAAAATAAGGGTGTGTGTTGGATGTGTGTGTGTGAATAAGAAAGAGAATGTGTGAGAGATTATTGTTCGTGTGTGTGTGTGTGTGTGTGTGTGTGTGTGTGTGTGTGTGTGTGTATGTACATGTTGGTCTTAGAAGTTATTAGTTGGGTAAGGGGGAGATTTTTCTTCTTTCCTCTGAGGTTCAGTAACTGGGTCTATTAAATAAAGCCACACCCTGCAAATTCACAGGAGAAAATCTTTACAAATGTGTTATATGCATGGAGAATCACAGGATGAACGAACAAACTAACCCCAGGAGTACATCTTTTAGTCTTATATTTTATGGTAAGAGCTAACTGCCTTAATCCCCACCCCCTCAGGAGAACTGACCATGGTGTGCCTTCTGGAGGCTGGGACTTTACACACATAAAGCAAAGCTAGAGAATGCCCATGGAGCTTTTCAAATGCTTTTAGCCTTGAGTGGCCAGTGTGCCAAACCAGCTTATTTGTGTGTTTGGTGGGGTATCCTGTTCTTCTTTGTCTGCCTTTATAATTTTACATACAAACGTTAGTTCATATGTCTGCATGATCTCTGTGTGCTGACTGGCATGCTGGTATGATTTTAAATAAGCTGCTTGTCCTCTTTCTTCATCTTTGGTTACCAAAGAACCATTTATTTGATTTATTTTTGCTTTATTTATTGTGGTCTTGGCTGTCTTGCTTTGTAGACCAGGCTGGCTTTAAACTCAGAGATCTACTTGCCTCCGCCTCCCAAGCACTGGGATTAAAGGCATGCACCACCACCACCTGGCTAGTTTTTTAAAAAAAGAATATTTTGTAATTATTTTTTTCATACAATATATTTTAGTCACCTCCCAATTCCTTTGTACTTTCCTACTCATGTAACTTTGTTTTTTGGTTCTGCTTGTTTTGAAAGATAAAGAACAATCCCGACAAAAATGAAAATCAAAACAAGCAAGCAAAAGACCAGTAAGACAAAAATATCCCAAAACAAAACAAAATGAAATAGAAAGTCTTCAAAAACACCATTGTTTGTTTTCTGTCGGCCAAATTCTTCCTGATTATGGAGCCTGCCCTAGAATGTGGTTGATAATTAAAGAATTGATTTTCCCTTTGTCAGCAGTTATCAATTGTAATAGCTTCTTTGTTAGGGGTAGAACTATTTTCTCAGTGCTGGGACCCAGTCTGGCTTGAACTTGTTGTGTAGGCCCTGTGCACCAGCCCTATTGTGTCTGGAAGACACTGTTTCTTTGGAGTCATCCATCAGCTCAGGCTCTTGGGATCTTTCTACCTCCTCTTCTGCCTTGATACTTAAGGGGAGGGGTTTTATGGAGACATCCCATTTAGGGTGGAGTGATCCAAAGTCTCTCCCTCTCTGCACATAGTCCCCTTGGGGGTCTCCCTGTTAATTACCATCTACTGCAAGATGAAGCTTCTCTGACAAGGGCTGAGTGAGGCACAGACCCATGCTCAGCCCAGTGTGGCCACTAGACATCCCTGATGGAACATGTTTCTGCAGGACCAGCACATGACACAGAGGAATGGAGATGGGAAGGAGGAGAGGGGAAAGAGCTAGGGAACCCTGGTCTGCACCAAGAGGCAAGTCTCTAGGGGATGGACACCAGGTGGGAGGCGCAGCTTCTGCAGGCAGGCTGCAGCAGGACTAAGATGGGAATCTGCAGAGACTGGGATGAAGCGTCCATTTCCTCTTTAATGATGAGCTAATTGTATTATTGAAGATGCGCTTGCGGGCAAGTAGAGAAATCTGGGATTAGCTAATTCAGAACAACTGGGGAGTGAACCATCAAAGGAGAAAAGAAAACAAAAGTCCCAGCAGTTCCAGGTCTAGGAGAACCAGGCCTTGAGAGACAATTGACTGCTGTTCTACTTGGCTTGGTGTTTCCTGTGGCATTTTATCTTCAAGCTAGCATTCCTCATGGTTGCAAAAGGGCTATAGCAATTCCAGGCATTGACTCCACACTCAACAAGACCCAAAAAAGAAAGATATTCTCTCTTTGTGGCTTTATGAAGAACAGCAAGTTAAAACTCCCCTTGAACAACCTGTCTTTTCATCAACTGTGGCCTTTCTAAAAATCTGATATTGGCCAGAAATGTCACCTCTTTGACACTAAAGAACCTTCTTTGTTTTCTTAAACCAATAAGGACCCATCTGCATAGATGGCCCATTTGCAAATAACAGTCTCAGGAGGGTGGGACTGAATTTGGGATTCGTCATCACCAACAAATTAAGCCCCATGGGACTATTTTTGATGGGTAGATGGCATAAAGTGTAAGTTAACAAGTTAGCTTGTTAGCTTACATAACTTCAACAGTACAGAAGACTTGGTAAGTGCTGTGTAAGTCTGTTGTCATTAGTTATTATTTATTATTACCAGTAAAGGATGGGTGTGGTGAGTCTCAGTAGCCAATACTAAGGAGACATTAGAGCTAGAGCTACCTATCTGGGCACAAGAGCAAGAAAGATGGATGTTAAAGGTAAACAAAGGGGAAAATCCAGCTGGTACTTGGTAATCAGGCAGGGAGGATGGAGTGAAAGGCTGGCCTGTGTTTTAGCATTGTATTTACATGAGTGATACTCAGATCAGCCTCCCAGATAGACAGGAAATGGGACTGCCTAGTGAAATCCAAAGGAATGGCTCTTGCCTGGCATGCTCAAGTTCCTAGGTATGTTAAAAGAAAGGTTGTGAGGGGCTTGCCTTGAAAGCACAAGGACTGGAACTGGATGCCCAAAACCCATGTGAAAAATCTGAGCAAGGTCGCATGCACCTGAAATCCCAGCCCTGGCAGAAGTGGAGACAAGTGGCTGCTGGGCCGGCCAGCCTAGCCTACACGGCAAGTCCCAGGCTTATTAAAGACCCAGTCTCAGAAAAACACAAGGTGGCGGGGGCAGGGGAGGGTGCAGTTACACTTGAGGAGTGACAACTGAAGTTGTCCTCTGGCTTCTATATATATGTGTACCTGTATCTACAGGAAAGAAAGAAGGGATGGCTATCCAGAGGCCTCTGCTTCCTCTCAACTATTTTTCTTCCACTAGCTAAAAGCAGTCATTTCTAAAGCATCCAAAGTCTTTTAGTCAAATACCAAGTTTAGAGTCGATGACTTTGGACTAGGGAAGAAGAGGGGCTGGGGATAGCGTGCCGTAGACAGGTGCACTCGTTTCCATATGTCTTCATGCAAAGTATTCACGTAACACTTGTGAGAAAACACACAAGGGAAGCAGCAGTCCCAGCCATAAAAGGAAAAGATGAAGGTTAGATTTTTAAAAGCTTTTAGCTTCAACTAAAAATAACCTTCCCAGTCTGTGTCTGATACTCAGGAAAAACTGTAAATCCTGAATGAATTTTGAGTTTTTCCCTCATTGACTCTTGAAGTGAGTCCCTGTTGTAGCTGATGGGTTTTATTATGATATACATATACATACATGAGCTAGGGCTGGGACTTGGGACTTTTGTTGCATCTTAAAAATCTAACAGTAGCATTCAGGTCCTTAAAAGAAAAGAGGGAAATCCAGTTCTAAGCATAAAGCCATTTCATAGGACTGTATCAGGCAAAGAGACTTGTGGGGATTCCTGACTTCTATGTGCTTTTTTTTCTTTTTCTAAAGATTTGCTCTAAGGGGAGGCTGCACATTTGAGGGTGGAATCTGTTATATCAAATCCTCCCAGTTGGGGTAAAAACCAAAGAAGGAATGGAGAAACAGTGATGCTCTCACCCTGGCAGCAAAAACAGCACCTTCTGTTTTCATTCTTCCTGGCTTACATTCTCATTCTTTTTAAAGATCTATTGTCTGTGTGCATGAAGGAGACCAGAAAAGGAGGGGTCAGATCCCCTGAAATTGGAGTTCCAAGAAGTTAGAAGCCACACACCACCTGATGTGAGTGCTGGGAACTGAACTTGGGTCCTTTACAAGAGCAGTAAGTGCTCTTAACCTCTAAGCCAGCTCTTGGGCCTTTTGGCACACGTGTGTGTGTGTGTGTGTGTGTGTGTGTGTGTGTGTGTGTGTGTGTGGTTGTTGTCACTCAAGTTTGACTTTGCATCTTATCAGAGTGATGTTCTGTTATTTATAACCATCCTTATAAAAACTCAATGTGCACCAATCTCTCTGTTTGGCGCTTGACATACACACATCTAAATACTGATCTCTATTTCTTCCCACTACTACCCTTTGGGGAAAGGTTCAAAGGGAATTTCCTGACATTTCCAGAGTCTTTCCTTTGAAGTTCAGATTGCAATAGGCTATTTGGAAGCTTCATGAAACAGTTGATTATTACAAACCTGAATCAGCAAGAGAGGATTGTTGTGGTTGGAAAGTGCCTATTTCATCTTATTACTTAAGCATGGGTGTCCTTTCTGATTCCACCAGGCAGCCCTGAGCTCTGTCAATTTTCTCTTCCCTGCAAAACCTCCCTTTGGAAACCAATCTTAACAGATCTCTCTGTCCCCACTTATCCAGACTAAAGACACATAGAGATAGGATCCAGTTGTACAGCGGTCAATTACCCCGGGGGGATGCACTCAAAAGTGTTTATGCAAAATCCTTTAAAGATGCATGATGACCATTTCTATAAAACTTGGACAACATTACACTGTGGCCAGAATACAGTAAGACTAATGGAGTTGTTTTCTTGTTCATTTTATGGCTATTTGGATCCCAATTTTATTTGGTCTTAGAGAAAATAAATGGTCTTGGGCAATCAGCTGGATCACCTGATTTTTCCTTCCTTTACATAGACTTGGGAAGAACTCATCTGGTAGCAGGAATGGTGACTTGAGATGTGAGATCTTTTCAAAACCCCTGTGGCATGCATGCTATTAACATTTTCACCTCATAGAGAAGGAAACCGAGGCTTGGCATGGGTTGAACAACTTGTCCACACTAAGATCAGGCTGAATCTGGATTGGTGTCTGTGAGAATTTAAGTTCATGCTTGAAGCAGTTATGTATAGAGAGCTATTTCTGGATGAAGGTGCTCTGCAAACATCACCAAGAATGCCCAGGTTGCTAAGGGAATCTTTCCAGGCATCTTGCCCATTGCTAGGCACATCTATTCTGCCCCTTACCTCCTTTCTCACCCACTGTAAAAGATATTATACATTAAGAATCCCAGCCCAGGCTGCAAGGGAAGGAAAGTCCAAGGTTACTATGATGTCCTTGTGTTTACAGTGTTCTTTATGATCTCTGGACTCTGCCCCATCTATTATCACATTTGACTGGCCATGACTCTTTCTGCAAGTGTGGTGGGACACTTGGTGAATAGTATCGGGTCAACTCTAAGTCAGGCTCTGTGCTGAGAAGTAACATACATTCCTACCATTTAAAGACCTTTACTTTGTGGTGTTTTTGCATGTGCCATGGCACCTGTGTGAAGATCAGAAGGCAACTTAAGTTTCACTACTTGATTCTGTCCTTCCGCTGTGGCTTCTTGGGATTGAACTCAGGTTGCCAGGCTTGCACAACAAGCACTTTTACCAGCCTAGCCATTTTGGCAGCCCATAGTCCTACTCTAATGTCTTATGAAATAGTGGAGGGGAAGACAGGAGGAATGGCTTTCTCTAATCCAGCGATGAAGATAGTCGCAGTCCAGTGCTTATGCTCTAGGTCTAAGATTTAATTCTTTCCCTCACTTAGGAACATTGGCTGTCTTTTGTCCACTTTGTGTTTTTGGTCATGGGGCCCTGACCTTTCTTAGATCATCCTTTCTCATTGGCACCTTGACTTTTTTTTTTTTTTTTTTTTTTTACATCATTCATTCTTGTTGGGTTAATTGTATACCTAGAATCCAGGACTGGCCAGTTAGAACTTCTCATACTTCCTGACCATGGCGAGAAGGGTTGTTAAAGCAGCCTGACTCAAGTCAGTGAGTCTTTTCTGTGTCTGAGGCAAAGAGGAACTCTGGTCCCATGGGGGGTTGCTCTAGGCAAAAGAAATAGCAATTCTATTTTAGCATACAGTGTAATCTTAGATGAACCATTCTTACCTTGGAAGTGGGGAAGGGCCTCTCATAAGCACAAGATCCCTTCCCCTACCTCTGTAGTCTAACCCTATCCCATTTCCATCCGAGAAAAGAAAATCAAAGTTCTATGGCATGGAATGGCCACTGGGGCCAACAACTGGGCTCTGTACCACCTTCCCATGCAGAATTGGCCTTCAACTTTCATTGGAACCATATTCCTGGTCCATAGACATGGTGAAAAGAATTTATGTTACCTGTCTTAGCAACCATTTAGTATATTTTGAAAGGTATCAGTGATAAGCTATGAAAGGTTTTTTTTTTGTGGGGTTGGTGGTTTGGCAAAAATGCAAGACAGTTGATCTCAAGTCCCTGAAGCATGAATTGAAGTAAATGCATCTGGAATGTGTTTACAAACATAAAATGTGAAAGCTCACTTTGAATTTTCCTACTCCTTACACACTACAGTCTGTCCTATCATAATGGCAAGAAGCTAGGAAGTAACTTATCTTTGCCTTGGGCAGGTACATTTTTTTGCGAGTGTGTTAGTCACTTTTCCTGTTTCTGGGACAAATTACCTGACATAGCTTAAGGGGTTGAATTAATTACTTTGGTTTATGGTTTAGAGAGTTCAGTCCAGGCTCACTTGACCCTAACCCTATCACAGCTGTGGGAGAATATGACCAAGACTAGCTGTTAACTTCATAGAGGACAGAATAGGAAGAGGCCAGGGTCAAGATATCTTCATGGACTGCACCGTCACTACCTGGCCTTCTTTTTTTAATTGGTCCTGAGCTTCATTGCTATCAGATGGAGTGCAAGCATTTACTAAATGATCCCAAGCAGGACATTTCATGTTACAACTAATAGACAGGAATCTAAGTTGTATTCCTTTAGAACCCCAGTATTTGACAAGTAGAGATAAAAGGATTAGGAGTTCAAGACCAATCTTAGCTACACAGTGAGTCTGAGGTCAGATGGGGCTATGTGTGATACTGTTCCATACTAGCAAACAAACAATCTGGAAATGTGAGAATGAAAAGTATTGGTAGAAGGAAATGGGGGGACTCAAATAGGGAAAGATGCCCTAGATCTGTCTAGCATTTATTCTTATATTGGCTGGTTTTGTGTCTCAACTTGACAAAAGTTTGAGTCATTAGAGGAAGGAGCCTCAGTTGAGGAAATGCCTTAGATTCCATTGTAAGGCATTTTCTTAATTAGTGATCAATGGGAGAATGCCAAGCCCATGGCAGGTGGTGCCATCCCTGGGCTGTTGGTACTGGGTTCTATAATAAAACAGGCTGCGCAAACCATGGGAAGCAAGCCAGTAAAGTGCACCCCTCCATGGACTCTGCATCCACTCCTGCCTCTGGAAGCCTGCCCTGTTTGATTCCCTATCCTGACTTCCTTCAGTGATGAATAGCAATGGTGAAGTGTAAACCAAATAAACCCTTCTTCCCCAACTTGCTCCTTGGTCTTAGTGTTTCGTCATAGTAATGAAAACCATAACTAAGACAGCTCTGTAGATTATATACCATCAAAACATTTCCAGGTAGAGGTGGATGTATTCTTAATCTGGTTTGTAACTAGTTCTGTAAGTTTTGGTGAACACATGTGCTGCACCTTGGTGAAATGTGATTTCTTTATAGTGTTAGATACCTTGTCCTTGTCTGTAAATAAGGTCACATGCTACATAATAATACTGTGGTCTTGAGTAAACATTCTCTATAATGTTGACACAATGAAAATATATAACAATGCATTTCTTAGAATGTATCTTTTGTTAATCAATACAAGAAATAATAATGTTTCGAAGTGAGGGTTATCCTGATTCATTCATTTATATACAATTATTCATTCAAACTTTATGAGGACCTACTTTCTGACAGATAACATTCTAGAAACTGAAAAGGGAACATTGGAAAACCCAACTGCCTCCCTCTGAGCTCATATTCCAGCTGGTTGCCTCCTATATACTTGTGGTAGTTCACTTTTTGGTGACACAGAATGCTCTATGAGACCCATTAAGTTTATATGTTTTTTGCTCTTTATATTCTGGCACACTCATTTGTTCTAATTTAAATTTTGTTATGCAGATGTTGAACCCAGGGCCTCATGCTCCATCACAGGCCATGTCTTCAGCCTGTACTTTTCCTTTATGCAGCACTTTCCAGAAACTTCCCGTGACACTTCTAGCTCAAGGCAGGTCTTTATTCTTGGCAGCCATTTTGTTACATAGGTCTCTTAGGATTAGCCTGAGAAACAGGGAAATCATTATTCCTTATTCAGGAATCACAGGTAGCATATTAGCATTTTAGTTATTTAGCTAAATCCATTCATATGCTAAATGCTTCCCATAAGAATTATGCTTTTACCAGGCTACAGAAAGCCACAGAGACAGCTGACCTGAACAAGAGGGAACTCATGGACTCCCAGAATGTGGGTCTCAATTAGAAGGCCTGGGCAGTTTAAGGGATCTCCAAAAGTGGAACCAGGATGTATCCCTGGTGCACAAAAGAACTTTGGGAGCACATTCCCCATGTAGGGATACTCCCTTAGCCTAGAGGCAGGAGGTAGGGCCTAGTCCCTACTCCAAATGACTTGGCAGATTTTGACAATCCCTCCTGGAAGGCAGCACCCTCCCTGTGGAGTGGGGGAATGGGATGGGAACTGGGCGATATGTAAAATATGTATATTTGTATATTTAGGCTTTTTGGTTATTTAGCTAAGCAGTACTACTTGTGAGCACTGTTAGATGCTTCCCAGATATCCCTATAGTTTAGGAGCAGGGACTTAAGGTCTGGGCTGTGGTTTGGTGGTAGAGCACTTGCCTCACATGCATGATGCCCTAGGTTCAATTCCCAGCCCTGCCAGGGGAAATCAGAGTAAGGGATTGCATTTTTACTCCTTTTGGGTTTCACATGGTCACTAGTAGGTTGATCAATGTTCTAGGAATTTAAGACATCAGACCCAGGGTGCAAGGATGAAATTCCTAACTGACAATGATATTCACTATGGTGGTAAAGGCACATTGTTCTAGAAGTCTTGAGAGTAGGAGAAGGTAGTGTGGAACTGAACATAGCCCCTCCTTATAATGTGTATGTATTGTCCCTCCCCCTCTCCCCCCGGACCATTTCTATCTGTGGAATCTCTCATGACTGGACTTGGAGTAGACTAGGGCCTTACAGAGTACCACTGTAGCCTAGTACCCAAAAGTTGAGCCCTGAAGCCAGAATGAATGGGTTCCTCTGCTGGATCTGCCACTTTATAGCTGGAATAGCTTAAGTCTGTCTTCTAATGCTGTGTTTCCTCATCTAGTAAATGGAGGTAGTGGTGGTGGCAGCAATCATAGCAGGCACACTACAGTACTGTCTGGAAACTGTCCTAGCACATTGCCTGGACTCTAGTAGGGGCACTATAGATTTAGTCATTATTGCTGGGTTTGGTGGCATGAGGTACCTGGCTGTAATGCAGGACTCAGATAGCTGAGGCAGGAGAATTTTGAATTCAAGGACAGTCTTTGATATATTGCAAGCTCCTCTTTCAAAAACACGCAAATTACTTTCCTTCTAACTCTTCATACAAGAGGTAATTATTTATTTATAAATTTAAATCTTAATAATTTGCTCAGTCATGTTCTGAATTCTTTGCCAATCTCATATAACAAAATGAATGACAAATTGGGGCTCTTGCTAATGAGGACATTATATATAGTTATTTAAGAACATAAGATACCATAGGTGATAAGGCTAAGTGATATGCTATGTTATAGAGTACTTAAGTCAGACACAGACCCTATTGATTTCTCGCATCCAGTGGCAGATGCTCATAGAATGTTTGTTATAAAGGTATAAGATTATAATAATGTTGCCAGCACAAACATGAACTTGAGTGAGAGTATCATACATTCTGCCTATTGGAGACGATTCTAAATTCTATTTACTAAACACTTAACAAACTCCTTTCACAAGCTAAACAGTCCTTCCTAATACCTGACATGTCTTTAACCTTACATCAGGCACACCAGAAACTAAACAGGAGACAGAACTTGCTTTCCTTTTGGAAACTTTGACAAGAGGCAGAATTTCTGGTTGACCAAAAAAAAAAAAAAAAAAAAGCATTGGAAGGAGAAATCAGAGGGGAATCAACATAAGAGATATGGTCTCTATCGTTGGATTTCTGTTGAGCTTCCTATGTCATTGGCTTTCTTTGTGTGGCTTCTGTCCTCTCTTATCTAATGGGTTAGGAGGGAGGTGGGGTGATGTCAATACATGGATTATTGGAAAGTGGAGCTTTGTGGTAATGTCAGTTGATCTGTCCCAGGAAGTGTGTATGCTGATGGAAAAAGAGGCTGCCAGAATGGAAGAGGGAAGATTTTTACCCTTCTACCAAACAGAAGGAGTTTGACTCTTGAGACCATAGTGACATGTAATACACAAATTGAGCAAGTTGATTTAAACAAGGAATGATTCATGATTAGGACAGTGCTCAGGACAAGAGGAGGTCAACAGCCCTCCACCCAGCAATGTTAGCAGTGAACTTTAACACAGCAGGAAGTAGAGAAGTCACCTGATTGGCTGTTGGTAGGCATTATGGGATTGGTTGGCTATAATGGGCTGAAACTAACCTATTTGTCACTATATTTTTACACTTCTAAAGTCTATAGTTTGTTACTTAAGAATTTAAATGCATTGGCTGGTGGAAGTCTCTCTCCATCTTGAGAAAGTGGCTGAGGTCTTGGTCATTAGGGCTTCTCCATCCCCATCTTAATGGCCTTGTTTGATTTCAGTACAGATTATACAAGTCATGATACAATGTCAGCTGAGTAATCTGATAGTCTTCTCTTGTGTTTTCTAACAACATTTGCTGCACAGTGAATGTCTGTTTACAAGCACTGGAGACCCTCAAGAAGAGATGATGCAGCTGGGAGATTACTTCAAGGGCTATTACGAGGGCTAAGGCCATTAAAATCCTTCATCCATGTTGAACTCTCCCCCCCCCCCCTCATTTACTGAGAGTTGCAAGCACATATGGTTGGTTGATAAATCTTGCATGGAGAAAAGTATATCCTTGATGGGAACTACAAACAGTCTCTCTGGGATGCTTCCTATGTTAGGAGTCAGCAGTAAGGTACCCAACTTGTACCTGCAGAATGTTCACTATCAAATTAATGAATGACTGGAGGCTACTGACAGCAGGGACTGAAGATAATCAATTTGTCTACAGACCGCTGAATTACTTTTTCTGTTGTTTTCATCCTTTTGGAGCACAATTTAACTGTGAAGTCTTCAGTATAGGTTTTGCTACTGTTAAATTTAAACAAGGAATCCAGAAGACTAACTCTGTAAGGAGACCCAGATGAGGAATTTGAATCACACTTGGGCTATCAGTGAGATTAAGTGACAGGCCTCCTTGCATTTTTCTTATTATGACCCTAGGCATATAGATATATAAAGATGAACACAAATTAATCATCTCAAACCCATCGAGAAAATTCTTTTAAAACCATTATTTAATCCCAACACTTGAGAGATGGAGGCCGGCAGATCTCCATGAGTTCCAGGCAAGCTGGGTCTATATAGTGAAACCCTGTCTCAAAACAAACAACCCGCAACCCCTAATTCTTTGGCATACGTGTAGATTTTGCCATTTGTTAAAAGTGAAACCCCCTTTTATACTAACAAGACAGTTGTACTTGCTGGATGTACAGACTCTTCAATAAGTTTCAGGGTTGATAAATATTTTGATTTTATAACCATCAATGCTGAGAATGGCACTTTATATAAAATGTATAGTACAAATTAGCAGAAGGGTGTTTGGGGCCATTTCAGAAATCACTGGGAATTTTTTCCTAAACCAGAGCCAAAATTCACCTAACAGTTTTTTTTTTTTTTTTTTTTTTTTTTTTTTTTTTTTTGGTGAAACTCAAGTAGTAGTTTTTAAACTTAAACATCCTAAACTAATACAGACTACAGATAAACTACTTTGAAATGGACAAATTTCTGGGTAGTACCACTTACCAAAATTAAATCAAGAACACATAAGCAATTTAAATATAGACCTATAACCCCTAATGAAATTGAAGCAGTCATCAAAAGTCTCCCAACCAGAAAAAGTAGAGACAGATGGCTTCAGTGCAGAATTTTACCATAAATTCAAAGGAAGAAGAGCTAATACCAATATGCTTCAAATTATTCCACACAATAGAAGCAGAATGTTTATTGCCAAACTCTTTTTTTATAAGGCTACAATTACCTTGGTACCCAAGCCACACAAAGACAATTAAAGAGAACTAGAGACCAATATCCCTCATGAACATTGATGCAAACATACTTAATAAAATACCGGCAAATCGAATTGAAAACCCTGATATTAACCCACACAGCTACGAACACCTGATTTTTGACAAATCAGCTAAATTTACACAATGGAAAAAAGAAAGCATCTTAAACAAATGGTGCAGGCATAACTGGATGCTGGCATGTAGAAGAATGCAGATAGATCCATATCTATCACCATGCACAAAACTTAAGTCCAAATGGATCAAAGACCTCAATATAAAGTCAGCCACACTGAAACTATTAGAAGAGAAAGTGGAGTGGGAGGTACCCTTGAAGGAATTGGTACAGGAGACCATTCCTGAACATAACACCAGTAGCACAGACACTGAGATCGTCAATTAATAAATGGGACCTCCTGAAACTGAGAAGCTTCTGTAAGGGAAAGAACACAGTCAACAAGACAAAACAGCAGCCCACAGAATGGGAAAAGATCTTCACCAACCCCACATCTGACAAAGAGCTGATCTCTAAGATATACAAATAACTCAAGAAGCTACTCACCAAAACACCAAATAATACAATTTAAAAGTGGGGTACAGAACTAAAGAGAATTCTTAATAGAGGAATCTAAAATGCCTGGAAGGCACTTAAGAAATTGCTCAACATTCTTAGCCATCAGGAAAATACATATCAAAACAACTCTGAGATAGTATCTTACTCCTGTCAAAATGGCTAAAATCAAAAACACCAATGACAGTTTATACTGGAGAGGAAGAAGATAAAGGGGAACACTCCTCCACTGCTGGTGAGAGTGCAAACTCATACAGCCACTTTGGAAATCAGTATGGCGGTTTCTCAGGAAAATGGGAATCAGTCTGTCACAAGATTCACTAGTAGGTATATACCCAAAAGATACACATTCATGCAACAAAGACATCATAGCAATATTATTTGTAATAGCCAGGACCTGGAAACAACCTAGATGCCCCTAAACTAAAGAATGCCTAAAGAAAATGTGGTACATTTACACAATGAGTACTATTCAGTGAAAAAATACAATGGGATCTTGAAATTTGAAATTTGCAGGCAAATGGATGGAACTAGGAGAAACCATTCTAAGTGAGGTAACCCAGTCACAAAAAGACAAACATGGTATGTACTCACTCATATATGGATATTAGACATAGAGGAAAGAATCACCAGCCTACAATCCGCATTTTCAGAGAAGCTAGGAAGCAAGGAGGACCCAAAGAGAGACATACATGGACTCCACAGAAGGGGAAAGGGATAAGACCTCCTGAGCAAATTGGGAGCGGGGGGAGGGGAGTGGGGGTTAAGAGAAAGTGAAAGGGAGAAGAGAATGGGAGAGGAGGACATGAAGGAGCAGAAAAATTGAGTCAGGGGAAAGAATAGAGAACAAGAAAAGACATACCATACTAGAGCCATCATAGATTTAAAGAGAAATCTGGCACAGAGAATGAATAAGCAGAGGTAAAATACAAGCTTTGGTTCTATTCTTAATGTACTCAGTTATGTGTACACACACACACACACACACACACACATCAAGGTACTCCTTGTCATTGCATCATTTTCAGGAACATGGATGGAATAGCAGATCATCATGTTAAATCAATTAAGCCAGGCTCATAACCACAAACAACAGGTTTAATCTCATATGTGGAATCTATCCTTGAAAAAAAGTCTTATTTTTTTAAACAGCCAAAGCTTTTTTTTTTTTAAATAATAGATCCAGGGTTAGTTTTTGTAGCTGCAGCTGGCCCTTCTGCCTCTGATTCATTTGAACTTCCGGCCCTTGGAGTGGACAGGGTTTGGGACGGCTCTGTGGGTTTCTGCGGCCTTGCCAAAATGTTGGTATACCTACCAGGCCTTCCGAGGACCAAACGAGCACAGTGCCACGGCCCTTGGGAGACTCCAGGACCCTAAGGGAGACATACTTGGGTCCCCTGGAGAGGGGGAAAAGGACAATATCTCCCAAGCAAATTGGGAGCATGGGGCGGGGGAAGCTGGAGTTGGGAGGAAGAGGAGGGGAGAGTTGGGCATGAGGGAGCAGGATGATTGAGTAAGGGAAAGAATGGAGGAGAGCAAGAGAGAGATACCATAATAGAAGGAGCCATTATAGGTTTTAAATGAAATCTGGCACTAGGGAAATGCCCAGAGATCTGCAAGCATGAACTCAACAATCTAAGCAATAGTGGAGAGGCTACCTTCGATGCCCTTCCTCAATAATGAGATTAATGACTAATATGCCATCCTACAGCCTTCATATAGTAGCTGATGGAAGCAGAAGCAGATACCCATAGCTAAACACTGAGCAGAACTCTTGGAATCCAGTTGCAGAGAGGGAAGAGTGATGAACAAAGAGGTCAAGACCAGGCTGAAGAAGCCCACAGAAACAGCTGACCTGAACAAGGGGGAGCTCAAGAACCCCAGACTGATAGCTGGGAAACCAGCATAGGATCGACCCAGACCCCCTGAATGTGGGTCTCAGTTAGGAGACCTGGGCAGTCTTTGGGACCTCTGACAATGGAATTCTGTCACAAACGGACTTTGGGAGCACATTCCCCATGGATGGATACTCCCTTAGCCTAGAGACACAGGGGAGGGATTAGGCCTTACCCCAAAGAACTTGACAGATTTTGATGATCCCTCATGAAGGACTCACCCTCCCTGGGAAGTGGGTGGGGGATGGGATGGGGGGGTCTATGGGGGGGTTGGGAGTATGGGTGGGAAAGACAACTGGGAGCAATATGTAAAATAAGAGAAAAATATTTTAAAGATGATGCTATGATGACATTATCAGAAATCTGGTGCCATTTTTCTACTTGGTCCTCATGGGAGTGAGTGGGGCTGAACTTCTCAGAGTATTTACTGATATCTAGGCAAATCAACCCACTCCTACCAATCATTTAATACAATACCTGCTGTGAAACACAGGGCTTCCTTTTCCTGTAGCTTCAAGTTAGATTTAAGTGGAAGTGTATGAGCAAGGATTTACCTAACTCAATAGAGGGACTTCTTTTCAACCAGAGTACAGGTTGTAGATATGTCCAAAGGAACAAGGAGTGAAGTTGGAAGTTTCTGCTTGGGAGCCTTTTTATTTTTTGTGTACTATAAGAATCAAGTCATCTTGCAAGACTGAAGAAAGATGGCAGTAGGAGGGAGGTTATGTAAAGGACAGACACCACTGTTGTAAGGAATGGGACAAAGAATTGACCTGAGATAAGCAAAGGGATGGCTGGGCAGAGGTAACATCAGAAACACTGAGTGTAGAGGGGCAGCGATGAATGCCTGAGTGGTAGGACAGAAGATAGATCTCAAATTAGATGTGGCCCCGGGGTGTTGTCAGTACAGGAAGGCAAGAAAATAGCGCAATTGAAAACACGTCATTGATTCATGCTCAGAACAAACAAAATAAAAGACATGTTGGTTGAGTACAGAAAGAGGTGAAAATGTGAGCACATGGAGACTTCTAGAGAAAACCTATCAGGAGACTAGGTTAATGGAGTAATGAAAGTGATGGGAAAGTGATCTGGAAAGATGGATACTGAATAGCTTTATGTCCAAATGCTACGCTGGATGCTTTGCACATATCAGCTCAGCTGACTCTTACCGTAATGTTGAGACTCAGAATTTAGGGGCATAGAACAACCAAGGAAACCTGTCCATGGTTTCCCTGATAGTCCATGGCAGAGCTTGGATTTTTGTACCTAAGTGTTCTGGCATCTTCATTGTACAGCTCTTCTTTGTACACCCCACTGCCTCTAGGAGAGCATGGGCAGAATGGATGAAATGTTTAATTGCCGACATATGCTCCATCTTACACAGTACTGATATTATCTGAAGAAAGGACCTAAAGCAAGATGTGGATGAAGGCCACTGGAGATAAGATTTCTGGATACACCATCCATGTGGTTTTTGTGTCAGGGTCAGCAGCATGAAAAGGCTTGGAAGAAAAATGTGGGGCCTGGATGATAAGAACATTCACAAGTGTGGGCTGCTAATCAGAAGGCCACACAAAATGAAGAGATGTAGCTTCTCACGCCAGCAGACACACTAGGTCTGAAAGCTCAAGCTTATGTGGGTGGGGGAGGAAATAAGTTAAAATGTTGTTGGAGACAGAAACTGTTAACTTTTTCTCCCAGCCCTGAGTCTTGATGGGGTGAAAAGCTTTGTTCTTGGCAGAGACCAGGCGTATCTCAAGCAGGTAGATGGAAGGAGCATGCTCCACACCAAATTGAAGATATTTGGAGACTCACTTTGCATACTGCAGAGTTTCAGGAATTTGGGGAGACTGAGTAAAAGTATACGAACATAAGGGGAGGCTCAGAGGTCCTCTTTAAAGCTCTGGCTGTCATGGAACTTGTTTTGTAGACCAGGCTGGTCTTGAACTCACTGTGATCTGCCTACCTCAGCTTCCCAAGTGCTGGGAGTGCCACTACCACCTGGCTGGTTATTAAATGCATCTTTAAGAGTTTAATTGGGATGTAACTCACACTTAGTTACCATGCATCTTTACATAGAGGTCACAATTCTGTTCAAACAACAAATAAGACTGGGGGGAAGCCTTAAATTCAAGAACTCTTGTGAGTTTGCCAGAGAAAGTCACAGACCAAACTATTGCATCCCCAGTTAGAGCAAGATTCATGACTCACTGGAGCACAGATGTCACCAGAAGCCAGCACTATGATCAGAACGACAGCACTCTGGTTGGTAAAATACCATGGATTCATAACACATAAACCTTAAGAGACAAAAATCCCAGGGGCCAGTACAGGGCTCTTTCCCACTTTGCCTTTTGGTCCTCATAGTGAATACTGAAATAAAGAAAGATCTCTGCATTTCTGACACAGAATTAAAAAAAAGTAAAAGGGTACCATTTTTTGTTCTTAAAAGTATACACTGTATATTGAACATGTCCCCCCTTGTTTTCCTGGAAAGTGTTTGTGTGTGTGCACACGCACGTGCGCCACATGTGTGTTGGTGGATATGGAGGCCAGAAGAGAGTGTCTGGTCCCCTGGACTTGGAGTTGCAGGCAGTTATGAGCTGCTCAACATAGGTGCTTAGAACTTAATCTGGGTCTTCTGGGAGAGAAGCAAGAACTTATAATTAGTCAGCCATTTCTTCAGCGCTAAAGGCAACATTTTGGAAGAGACCAAAATGTCTCAACCAGGAGAAACTATGTAAACCAAGCCTAGCTAACCTGGGAGAAAGGAAACATCCACTAGGCTATTAATATTCCATATATACTACATAAAATACCTAATTCTATCTCATGCAAGCCATCCTGGTCCATCTAAGGGGCAGGGGGACACTAAGAAGTATGTGTGAAGGTCACAAGCTCTCCAAAACACCGATGCCCAATATTTCTTCTCATAAAGTGTCTCCTGACCCATTGAAGTCATTACTAAGGTCTATGTAGTACCACATGGTGTTTTGCTTATGCTGGCCTTTCAACAAAAACCTGCCTAGCACAACAAAAGCAAAAAACACAGTCTGAAAAGGTCAACATACATCACAATGGGAATCTGATATGGCAGGAACATTGGCTTTAGGAGGGGAATTTTTAATAACCATAATTAATGTACATTAGTGGAAAATCAGGTGATATGTAAGAATAGATGAATAACGTAGATGGAGGGGTAGAAACATTAAAGAACCTGACATAAATTGTAGAGACCAAGGCAGGTGAAGCGTGTTCCCAGGACCAGGTAGGAGTGCTGTAAGCTCCAGGCCAGCTAGAGGCATAGGGTGAAACCTGTCTCCAAAGAAAGAGATGAAGACAACTAATGGAGACAACGGATGCATTTTATGAACTCATTAGTAGACTGGTCATAAGCAAGGAAAGCAGACAATAGATGCTTCCAAGACTGAAAGGCAAAGAGAAGAGAGACTGGGGGTGGTACAAGCAGCACAGTCCCCAGGAACTTCTACACGATGTGCAATGTAAGCAAGGGGGCACCAGAAGGAATACACAGAATATTTGAAGCAATTACCACAGAGAATTTCCCAAGTTAGCCACCAAGTCACACATGCAGGAAGTGTGGGCACCATCGGATTGGATGAATGCCAAAACACCATGCTTGGGCATATTATATTCAGATTTTAGAAGATCAAATAAAATATCTTAATGCTAGCCAGACTTTCTCTCTCCCTACAAAAGAAGATCACTTTGTCAATACAGGAACAAAGGAGAAGGGGGTAAGGTGAAATGCTTAAGAGATGAAAGAAACAAGAATTCTCTACCTTGTGGAATTAGCCTTCAAAAAAGAAGGCTTTCTCAAATATGTAGGGAAGAGACTTGTATCTTGATGAAGAAAGGACACATATCAGAACGAATAAGTTGAGGTAAAATAAAAGCTTTGGGTCTATTCTTAATGCATTCAGTTATGTGCATGCGTTCACACACACACACACACACACACACACACCCCAAGGTACTCCTCAGTCATTGCATTATTTTCAAGAACAGCAGATCATCACCTTAAATGAATTAAGCCAGGCTTATAACTACAAACAGGGTTTAATCTCATATGTGGGCTCTATCCTTAAAAAAAAAAAAAAGACTTAAAAATTGAGGGGGGTGGAACCAGGACCAATGTGACAGCATACAGGAGACAGGATAAAAGAACACAGTATTAGGTTAAAATGAAACCCATTATTTTGCACCACTATATACCCCGAAATAACAAAGGGCTAGCTGCAGCAATAAGAAAAGGAAATAAAAGATATACAGATATGTGATTCATGAAAAGAAACAGTTGATAAGCTGGACTTCTTTAAAATTACAGTAAGTTGTTTGCAAAAGATGTCAAGAAAACAAGATAAGCCACAAAATTGGGAGGAAATACTTGTGGCCCACATATATGAAAAAGAATTATCTAGAAGACACAGCCCTTGAGATGTTAATAAGAAAATGACCTGATTTTAAAATAAAAGATCTGAAAATACAACTTACCAAGACAACATACCAGATACAAATAAGCCCATATAAAGATAGTCAACATCACAGACAGCAACACAAACTAAATCATCGTTGGTGGGAATGCAAAATGGTACAACTGCCTTTGCAGCTTTTTAATTATAACAATAAACATGCTCTTGCCTGGTAAACTGGCAACATGCTCCTTGATAGCTAATAAGCTGAGAACTTAATGCACACCAAAACGTGTATTTGGGTATACACAGTGAATTCATAACTGCTAAAACCTAAGCTATCCTATTTGACATTCTAGAAAAGACCAAAAGTTGTTAAATTTCCAGGAATATTAGTGGGGAGGAGGATTTTCAGGTCAGTAAAAATATGCAGCATGATCCTCAATGGTAGGTCTTCATCCCTAGACATCTGCAAAAACTCACACAACATACAAAACCAAGAATGAACCTGAACACAAACTATGGATGTTGGGTGATGGTGTGTTGCTGAATGCCTATGGCGGGCAACCATGTACGTCCATGCAGACCAGGTATATATCAGAATTGTCTCTACTTTTTCTGTTTAGTTTTGCTATGAACCCAAACTGCTTTAGAAAATAAAGTTTACTGATATTTTTAAAAACATAGTAGCTCAATAACATAGCCTCTGAAAATGGTCTACAAATCTATTGGGCAGTAAGGATTTCAGATTAAGGATTCTGCACAGAGAAAATGCTTAATAGGCTCTAACTCTTAGAGTGTGGATTTAGGCCTCTCCTGGTTGAGTCCATCACAGTTTTGTTATAAGAAATGGTAGGTTATCCTATGAATTTTAAGCAGAAAATAGTTGAAAATAGAAAAGTTAAGTCTTACAAAACTGTTAGAGGGACAGGAGAAGAAATAACTCTCTGAATGCTACTGACACATTCTACTAAGGGAATCATTACCCTTGCCAAAAAGCAGCTGCCAAGAGACCAAACACTGCTTCATGGAGGAGAAACAGCTGACTTATTTGTACCAACCTGGTTGTCTTTTAAATCTAACCTTTAAAATTTAACCACTGTAGGGAAATCTGGAAAATACAGTTTTTTAGCCGCCAGCTTCTCTCTGTTAAGGAGGCAATGAACCTGGGTGGAGACTGAGTCACATTCCACAATGGCTATCATACATTGCTCATAGCTAAAAGCCTCTATGATTCCTTATTTCTGCATTGATGGGCAGACAGCCCTCCCTACAGGTTGTATACTTAGCACAGCTTTGAATTGCTCTGTACTCATTTCTATGAGTAACCTAAGGTATACACATCTTACACAAGTCCTGTTACTGAGGCATGCATCATCCTCAAGGGCCCTCTCTGCCTTGCTTTGTTCTCCAGATATGGTTTCAGAATGGGTTTCCCTCCCAGTACTGCAAGATAGAGGCAACAGGATTCAGAATTCAAGGTCAGCCTTGGCTACAAAGCACATTCCAGACTAGCCTGGCTTCCATGAGACACTGGCTCAAAAGAAAAGCTAAACTAGTAAAATCTCAAGATGGAGGATCCTTTGTTGTGGGAGGCTGCCCTGTACTTCAGAAGGTAAACAGCGCCTCAGTTTTCTACCTTCTGATGCCAGGGATATCATCGCCAAGACATGATAAGCAGTTTCTGGACACTGTCAAATGTTCCCTGGGCAACAGAATCCACCAAACTGAGATCCATTGTCTTAGCACATAGGATGAATTGACCAATAGCACCATCCTCTGCCATGGCATTTGTCAGATACACAAGAAAGGTTTCTACTGCATACCTGAACATACCATCCCATCCCCAAATACCATATTAGCCTCCTGCTGCTAACTTAGAGAACCATTAACAGATGGAGAACTCACATGCCAATCATCAGAGGAGGGCATTTCTCAAGAGTTCACAATGTTCCTCAACAGACATTGCCCTAAACACACTCTGTGATTGGACTAATTCTGTTGAATGCCTGAGAGACATGTAAGATTCCTGATTGATTTCTGATCCATTGAAAGTTGATGACCATTTATCACCAAATACAAGAGAAACTGAAAAATGTTACACCATTCACAGAGAAACCTTATAATTTCCTTCCATGAACTGCTTTATAGAACAATGGATTGGCTGGAGTTGAGTGTAGTGTGAGGACTGGCTGATATACTCTACTTCTGCTATAGTGGGAGACGGGGAAATCTGAAATTATCTATTATTATATTTGTTCATGAGTTGTCCTTTCACTCTTCAAGGTAACTATCAATAACGGCATTTCCCACATTCTGCTTGCTCATTCATCTGGCCACAAGAATTTCAGAGTTGGGAGTACATTTCTCGGTTGGTAGGATGCTTGTGTGGCATGTCTAAGCCCGGGATTCCATTCCTAGCCCTGGACCTTGTGACATATGTTCAATATGCAAGATCTAGAGAGGTAGGGGCAGGAAGACCAGAAGTTCGAGGTCATCTTCAACTACATAGAGAGCTGTCTGGGCTACCTGGAATGGAATCTGAGACCCTGACTCTTATTTTTTCTCACTGTCCACTTCAAAATAGAAACCTCTTTCTCATTGTACCCCAAGAATACCACATCTCCCCAAGCCACTTCAATTTCCTCATTTCTAACTTACTTTTTAATTTATGTGTATGTTTGAGTGTTTTTGAATATATGCCATGTGTATGGGTGCCCAAGGAAGGCATAAGAGGTTGTTAGATCCCCTGAAGGTGTAGTTGCTGGTGGTTGTGAGCTGCCTTAAGGGTACCGGGAACTGCACCTGGGTCCTTTGTAAGAACAGCAAGTGTTCTTAACAACAGAGCCATAGCACTAACCTCTTAGTTTGCTTTCATGGCACTTTACAATTTCCAAAGGCCTGCCCTTTACATTACCACATATAATATTCTCATTCTATTAGACTGGCATTACTGCATACATTCAAATGTAAGCAGCATGACCAAAAAGTTAAGGATTCCTCAGGGTCCAATAGTATAGGTTATTCTAATCAGCTTGGACCCTGATGGATCACTGGAGAAAGCATAAAAACTGGCTCTAGGGAGCCACTTGGGGTGAAGGTGGTCACTCTGGGATCAGTAACTTATGGCTGAGGAGTAACAAAAATCTATGGTAGAAATAAGGCAGAATGGTTTCTGTCCTCAGGGGCCTTAGCTGCTGTCTCTGTTTGAGTGTTGTTACCATCAATACCAGGATTTGGGCTTCACTGGGAGTGTTACAGGATCCCCACAGTCCCCCAGTGACAGCAGTCCTTGACTCTTTAAGGTCATTTTGACCTGAAGGGAAAGTCAGGAGTAGGTTGTCAGAGCACAGGTGCTAACACATCTGGGACAAAAGTAAAATTCAGCAGAAAGCCAAATCTGTCATTGTCCTTCAGGACTGCCTTTCTGCCAGATGGTCCCAATGAGCTTTGATCTTCACCCCCAGGCACTGGCAGAACTCTACTCCCTTGGGGTCACATGTACTCTTTCACAGTGCTGGTCATAAGAAGGACATCTGCTTGTCCTATCACTGTGGATTCTGGTTGTGGTATGTATCACAGCCACAGAAAGCAAACTAGAATCACACTCTGATGCTCTTATGTATACATTAAGATAGCGAGAACTACAATTCAGAAAAGGTGCTGGGAAGGACTTAACAGAAAACTACTAAGAGCGAGCACCTCATCCTTCCTTCTTCCCATCTCATATTCTTTGTGGCAATCTCTCCTGTGCTTGGGGCCATGCGGACTTTTCCTTTCCACAGCTTTGGCTTTCTGAGCTCTGAGAGATCAGAATTTGTGTTATCAAGAGTTCCATGCACTGCCATCTGACTAGCCTTCCATGTCCTCAGTCACAGCTGTCACCATCACCTTCTCAAAATCTGCAGCATGTCTACATTCAGTTTTGTTTGGACTGTGTTGCTATGATGCCATCTACTTGGCTGAGAATTAAGGCACTGAAGCCCTGAGTGCATACACCTGCATTCCTTGACATTTCCCATAGGCCCTAACATGCCTCCAGGTTAGAAGAAAGATGAGTTGCTTATGACTTGGCAATGTTCATCTCTTGGAGACCCAGAAAGTGGCTCTGAAGCCCCTTTTCCATTGTAATTACTTTTATGGATTGGACCCTGAAGTCTTAGATGGGTAAAGGTTACATATCTTGTTAGTGCTTTTGAAATATGGATAGAATTTCACTTAAGACTGAAAAAAAAGTTTCTGCTCCAGATGATTTTAACAGGCCTACGGGTTCAAGTTGGCCTCAACAGGTCCCATGTGTCCATTAGAAAATGAGATTCAATCACTTCCAAGTGATTTTGAATCTCTGTGGAGTATTTTTGAAACAGAGTGTGTATTAGAGAATTTACTGCTAAGCCCCCAAGTTATTGTTCCTTATTTGTGTGCATGTTATAATCATTTGTGAGGAGATCCTTTCTGAGTCACAAATAGGCCTCTTCCCCCCCCCCCCATCTTGTAGCATGAAAGACCCAATTTCTCTTAAGCAGTCAGTTGCATTTTTAAAAAAGGGAAAAGATGACTTGGGTGCTGAGGTATGAGTGCAAGCCATGGCCTGGCATCAGCTGATTTCAATACCATGTGTAGGACCCATACCATGATGACAGAGCTACACATTTGTGGACTTATCTCTCACAAGCCAGAAATACAATACTGAGTCTGGACTGAACATGGACAGGCTCATTTGATTATGTTTATGATTTCCTAAACAACACCAGTATTATCTTACTATTTACTTACATTGTACCATTGTATTATATGTATAGACCATTGACTGGATACATGAGGCTGTACATAGGTTATATGCAAATACTTCAACATTTTACATAAGGGATTTGGACATATGCAGATTTGGGCATTGATAGGGGATTGGTTAAGAACCAAGGGATACCAAAGGGTAACTACATTAAAATATCCATGGATCAACTGTTTGAGTATTAATTAGCTAGTACTGAGTGATTATTAATTTGAATGTGATAGCAGTATGCCTTAAAAATGTATTACCTAGGATAGATATCACTTACCAAAATTACATCAAGACTAAATAAACAATATAAATACACCTATGATCCCTACCCCTAATGAAATTGAAGCAGTCATAAAAAGACCCCCCAACCAAAAAAAAAAAAAAAAAAGCCCAGGGTCAGATGGTTTCAGTGCAGAATTCTATCAGAAATTCAAAGAAGAACTAATAGCAATGCTCCTCAAAGTGTTCCATACAATAGAAGCAGAAGGATCATTGCCAAACTCCTTTACAAGGCTACAATTACCCTGGTCCCAAGCTACACAAAGACACAACTAAGAAAGAGAACTACAGACCAATATCCTTCATGAACATTGATACAAAAATACTCAATAAAGTACTGGCAATTCAAACCCAAGAACACATTAGAGAAATCATCCACCATGATCAAGTAGGCTTCATCCCAGGGATGCAGGGATGGTTCAACATATGAAAATCCATCAATGTAATCTACCATATAAACAAACTGAAAAAGAAAAAACCACATGATCATCATACTAGATGCTGAAAAGCCTTTGACAATATCCAACACCCCTACATTATAAAGGTCTTGGAGAGATCAGAGATAACAGGAACATACCTAAACATAATAAGAGCAATATACAGCAAACCAACAGCCAACATCATACTAAATAGAGAGAAAATGTGATTCCTTTAAAATCAGAAACAAGACAAGGCTGCCCACTCTCTCCATATTTCTTCAATATTGTACTTGAAGTATTAGCTAGAGCAATTTAAAAAATGGAAATCAAGGGAATACAAATTGGAAAGGAAGAAATCAAACTTTCACTATTTGCAGATAATTTGATAGTTTACATAAGTGACCCAAAAACCTCTACCAGGGAACTCCTACAGCTGATAAACATCTTCAGCAAAGTGGCAGGATACAAGATTAACTCAAAAAAAAAAAAAAATCAGCAGCTCTATAAAGAGTCTGAGAAAGAAATCAGAGAAACATCACCCTTTATAATAGCCACAAACAACATAAAATATCTTGGGATAACACTTACCAAACAAGTGAAAGACTTATATAATAAGAACTTTGAGCCTTCAAAGAAATTAAAGAAAATACCAGAAAATGGAAAGATCTTCCATGCTCTTGGATAGGTAGGATCAACATAATAAAAATGGCAATCTTGCCAAAAAGCAATCTACAGATTCAATTCAATCCCCATTAAAATCCTAGTACAACTCTTCACAGACCTTAAAGAACAATATTCAACTTTATATGGAAAAACAAAAGACCCAGGATAGCCTAAACAACCCTGTACAATAAAGGAACTTCTGGGGGCATCACCATCCCTGACTTCAAACTCTATTGTGCTATAGTCCTGAAAACAGCTTGGTATTGGCACAAAAATAGACAGGTAGACCAATGGAATTGAATTGAAAACACTGATATTAACCCACACACCTACAAAACCTGATTTTGACAAATCAGCTAAATTTATACAATGAAAAAAGAAAGCATCTTAAACAAATGGTGCTGGCATAACTGGATACTGATATGTAGAAGACTGAAGCTAGATCCATGTTTATTGCCATGCACAAAACTTAAGTCCAAATGGATGAAAGACCTCAATATTAACCCAGCCACATTGAACCTCTTAGAAGAGAAAGTGGGAGGTACCCTTGAAGGAATTGGTACAGGAGACTGCTTCCTGAACATAACACCAGTAGCACAGACACTGAGATTGACAATTAGTAAATGGGACCTCCTGAAACTAAGAAGCTTCTACAAGGCAAAGGACACAGTTGACAAGACAAAACAGCAGCCCACAGAATGGGAAAAGATCGTCACCAACCCCACATCTGACAGAGGGCTGATCTCCAAAATATACAAAGAACTCAAAAAACTAGTTACCAAAATACCAAATAATCCAATTAAAAAGTGGGGTACAGAACTAAATAGAGAATTCTCAATGGAGGAATCCAAAATGGCTGAAAGGCACTTAAGAAAGTGCTCAACATCCTTAGCCATCAGGGAAATGCAAATCAAAACAACTCTGAGATAGCATCTTACTTCTGTCAAAATAGCTAAATTCAAAAACACCAAAGACAGTTTATGCTGGAGAGCATGTGGATAAAGGGGAACGAACACTCCTCCACTGCTGGTGGGAGTGCAAACTCATATAGTCACTTTGGAAATCAGTATAGTGGTTTCTCAGGAAAATGGAAATTAGTCTACTTCAAGATCCATCAATTCCACTCTTAGGCATATACCCAAAAGATGCACATTCATGCAACAAAAATTTGCAATATTCAGAACCTGAAAACAAACAACCTAGATGCCCCTCAACTGAGGAATGGATGGAGAAAATGTGGTATATTTACACAATGGAGTACTACTCAGTGGAAAAAAACAATGGAATCTTGAAATTCACAGGGAAATGGATGGAACTAGGAGAAACCATTCTGAGTGAGGTAACCCAGTCACAGAAAGAGGAATATGGTATGTACTCACTCATATACAGATTTTAGACATAGAGCAAATGATTACCAGCCTGTAATTCACACTGCCAGAGAAGCTAGGACCCTAAGAGAGACATACATGGTCCCCTGGAGAAGGGGAAACAGACAAGATCTCCCGAGTAAATTAGGAGCATGGAGGGAGGGGAGAGGGAGAAAGACAAGGGGAGAAAGAGAAGGGGAGAAGGAGTGAGGTGGGCATGAGGGAACAGGAAGATTGAAACAGGGAGAGAATAGAGGAGAACAAGAAAAGAGAGCATAATAGAGGGAGCCATTATAGATTTAAGGAGAAATCTGGCACTAGGAAAATGCTCAGAGATCTACAAGCATGAACCCAACTAACAATCTAAGCAATAGTGAAGAGGCTGCCTTTAATGTCCTTCTATGGTAATGAGATTGATCACTACCTTATATGCTGTCCTAGAGCCTTCATCTAGTAGCTGATTGAAGCAGAATCAGACACCCACAGCTAAACACTAGCTGAACTCCTAGAATCCAGTTACAGAGAGGGAGGAGTTGTGAGCAAAGGGGTCAAGACTAGGCTGGAGAAAACCACAGAATTAGCTGACCTGAACAAGGGGGCGCTCATGGACTCCAATCTTACAGCTGGGAAACCACCATAGGACTGTCCCAGACTCCCTGAATGTGGGTGTTAGGTGGACCGGACAGTCTATAGTAATGGATCAGTATTTATCTCTAGTATAGGAATAGACTTTGGGAGCCCATTCCACAAAAAGGGATACTCTCTTAGCCTAGACACAGGCCTTGCTCCAAATGATATGACAGACTAAATGATATGACAGACTTTGAAGACTCCTCATGGGAGGCCTTACCATCCCTGGGGAGCTGAAAGAGAATGGGCTGAGGTTTAGTAGGGGGGAAAGGGGAGTATAGGAGGGTGAGGGAACTGGGATTGACATGTAAAACAACCTTGTTCCAAATTTAAATAAAAAAGAAAAAGAAAAAAATAGATTGCCTAGAGATGCATAGTAAAGTATTTACAGATGTTAGCTGGGATATCCTTGGAAATATATCAAAAATAAGCCAGTTGTTACACAAAGCAAGAAAGGCACACTGCTGGGAGTTCATGAAAATGCATAGCAGTGGCTATAAGACATTCATTTTACTAACTTGCAAGATTTGTGTAGAGTCTACTTGGGCCAGCATGAAGGCTCTATGTATGAGTAAGGACACTTGGTACTGATCTGAGTGTGATCCCTGGGCCCATGTGCTAGAAAGACAGAACCAATTCTGGAAGTTGTCTTCTGATCCCCACATGGGTGCATGCACACTCACTAAGCAAACAAACAAGAGACTAATTGTCTTGGTCAAAATAGAAAATGGGACTGAGAAAAATCGCATGTCCACTGATATGAAAAATAGAATCTGTGGCTTCTTTGCTTCTAAAATTTTCAAAATATGCTTTTCACAAGATAGGTATTGTTTCGGTATGGTGACTGTTTTGTTCACCATGCTAATTCCTTGGGCCCCGAGTTTGAAATTGTTCTTAAGGAGATCTTTATCATGTGTTTCCTTTTCATTTTTGTCTGGTCACACATCTGTGCAAGCCTATGGCTTCACGTGTATGTGGAGACAAGTAATTTACCTTACTTTTTGAGTCATGATCTTTCACTGGAGCCTGAGTCTCCCCATTGTAGCTACTCAGTCTGGTTAGTGAGCCCCAGAGTTCCTCTTGTCTCTCCAGTGCTGGGATTACAAGCAATTGTGCTACCATGCCCAGATCCATGCCCAGATTTTTCACAGGAGTGTTTGGGATCCAAATTCATGTCCACATACTTGCATGACATGTGGCTTACCAACCCAGCTACCTCCCTAGCCCTTCATTATGTGTTTTGACTAGTGCTGGGAAACACAAGCGAATCAGAGTCACTGGCTAGATATTTTCTTAGGTTCTTTGCTTCGCATTCCTCTCTAAAATACCCAGGTTTTCTGTCTCTTCCTGCATCCCCCTGGTACCTTGTGCTTTACTTAGAATCTCTGTCTTACAAAGACCTGCAAATAGCAATTATAGTCCCCCTCCTCAGCACAAAAACATTTCTAGAACTTTAGACTAGTTTCACCATTATGACCCAAGGGCTGCTCACCACTGCAGCACTACAAGTCATCACTGAAAATTTCCAGCCACTCTCGTGTTAGTCTCTCCAAGTCTTCACCATCCCCATAGCTCCTAGACATGTGGTCCTCACTGTACACATATTCTTGCCTAGGAGGAGCTGTAGCATGAGTGCTGTCGTATGAAAGCCCTTGCTCCTAGGACAGCATTCAGAAGGAAAAGTTGGGGATTTGGAGAGATCCACAGACAGGCGGTGGCTCAGGGAGCGGACAAATGGGTGACCCCTGGCCCCCTGTGGAGTGTGCACCTGGCCGCTCCACTTTGGCTGTTCTCAAAATCACCAGCGGTTTGGTATTCTTAGGCTAAGTGAAATGTGACAGATTGGCTGCCATGGCAACAGAGTTATAAATTCTGTTTTGCCAATGAGTTTTCACGTCAGAGCTTTCTAGGGTTTTTTCCTTCAACCCATGGGCTAACAGAAGAATATAGCCACTTTGTTGTTGCTCAAAAGTGGTAAATGGCACACATGCCAGCACCATGCACTGTGGGTCTTAGACCATGCCATATGGCAGGGTAAAGACATACCTGGAAGTGCAAAAATGTCCCCTTCTTTATCTTCTTTACAACTTTCTAGGAAATTCAAAACTTTAAAATCTCAGGGCTTCCCCTAGAAGGTTGTATATGTAGCTTATGCTAATGATACAAGCTCTCAATGCAGAAATGGAGGCCATGGGGATTCTAGTCAAGACTGTCTTTCAATGCATAAAACTGAGTGTATAAATGTTCAACCCTGGTGGTTCATTAATTCAGTTTTTCTGGTATTCCCTGCCAAGTGTATCCGCTGCACAGAGCAGGAGGTTGGAGGATTGCTGAAGCACCTCCGTCATCTTTCATGCAGACAGAGCAGTGATGTCCATCCAAAGACTGTGTGCTTGAAATAGCACTATTGGCTTGTAAAGCGCAAACTAAGTTCACTGAATACCTGGAAAGTTTCAGACAAAGAGGCGAGGTGCTAATGGTGGCCATCATGCACAGTTGTTGCCTCCACAAAACTGCTCATGGTGCATGGAGGCAAAAACAAGATGTCAGTGACCATAGTGCAAACCCCAAAGGGAGCCCACCTGTGGCCTAAAGCAAAATACAACACAGTTGGTTGCCATTTTCTCCTGTTGCACAGATTCGAGAAAGAAGGGTCTGTGAGCCATGGAGTGGGATGGGGGTGGGGAAGTTAGAGGTATCATCTTACATGTCATCAAGGGGTTTAGGGATGGCTATGTGATGGTGGCATCACACTGGCCTTAGCAGGGACCATTTGGCTGATGGTAGTGAGGAAGATATGCTGGGAAGAAGCATCCAAATGAAGATGTAGACATGTGCTTGAATGTGACAGTAGTTCAGTCTGGCTATGATGCAGGTGCTTGGGACAAAGCAATGACACAGAAGTGACAGAGCAGAGCGAGGGGCATCTCCAGTTCCCTTCGAAGGCATCTAACAGAGACTTAGCATTCCGTGAGTGTACTGTCATGTCTTCCCCAAGATTTTCCCTCCCAGAAAATCAAACTTACAGACGGTAAGCCCGTGGGGAGTCTGGGGAAGGTTATTCCAGCTTGCTTTTTCTATCCAGCTGCTTTCCTGTGTTGTGAGGCTTTCAGAGCATGCAAATGGCCTGCTTTCCTTTCCCCTGACCAACTTTTAAAAATAGGGGATTTATTCTTCAAGCCCATCAAGGGATTTTTTTTTTTTAATCTCACGTAAGTGGAGAGGGAATGGAAAGGATGTTGTTGTAGTTTGTGAACTGAATTACTTAATAAATCTTGGAATGAGGGACTGTTTTCCCAAGTCCTGAAGGCCTGAGGCTGCCTTTCCATCCTGTAAATTGGCATTTGGGGAAGCATCTTCTGCACATTCCAATCTACGAGACATGACAGCAAAGTCAGCACTTTCTGCCAGATCCAGCCACAGAGAAGAGGGGAAACACGAAAGCTCATTAGGATGCAGACAGCAGTTAGCCTGGCTCTGACTTTGTACCACATCCTGGGATAACTTAAACATTCCGGTTTCCCACTGAAGGCAATGCTTACAGGGGCTGTGGAAGGGTGGGAAAGGGCCTTGGAGAGAAAAGGAACTGAGAAAGAGAGGACCTGGCAGGAAGGGCCTCAGGTCAGGAGAGCTTCCAGAATGCAGAGCAATGGTTTTACAAACCATTTGTGCCTATGTCTATATGCATATGTGTGTGCGTGTTCATTTGTGTGTGATTTGTGTGTGTACATGTGGGTATGGGTAAGTGTGGAGGGGTAAGTGTGGAGGTCATAGAACAATGTCCAATATGGGTTGTCAGGTGTTTTCTGTCTTTTGTTTATAACAGAGTCTCTCATTGGCCCTGAAATTTGCTAACTGGCCTATGAACCCTAGAGATCCCTCTTTCTTGTCTTCTAACTTGTCTGGCTTTTTACATGGGTTCTGGGGATCCCATACTTGGGAGCCAGATGCTTTACTGACTGAGCCATCTCCACAACCCACAACTTGTTTGGGTCTCACAACAACACTAATGATCATTGTGGACTCTGTTCTGTGGAAAGCAGAATAGGCTTTAGGGAAGTCAGCTGCCCAAGAACACACAGCTGCTAAGAAGGGTACAAAGTGAGTTCAAACCCTGGCATGGGGTCCTGCTACTAAGAAATCAAGAGGCTTGCTGGAGGGGCTTGCTGGCCAGCACAGGTGGGTAGCTCGTCCTCCTGCTGGGGAGGAAGAGCTCACCCAAGTCTCAAAGAAGGCTGGAAAACTGGGAGAACTGTGGCAGCCTGGGAGCCTACGTTTACCCCATGGGCAGAAGCAAACTGAACTCCATTAAAGAGCCCAGCACTTTTTATAAGAAAGCAAGTCTGGAAGAAAAAGTCAGTTTGTAAGGAAGGAGAAGCTTCACAGATGCCAGGAGTCGTTAGTGCAGAGTGAGAATACCTGGGAAGTAAAAGCTAAGACCTGGGAGGTAGATGCCAGCTATGGCTGTGTGACAGCACAAGTGTCCTGAATGCCATTCAATTGCACACCTAAGCATGGTTAAGACAGTCCATTCTCTGGCCTGCTTGTTTTATCACATAAAGTCAGTGAAGCTTTGCAAGATGAAGAGAGCGGCAGAGCTCAGTTGTACAAACAGGATGGATGTGTGTAACAGTATATGCTTAAGAAAATAAACTTTCTGTTATGGATGCTTTCTCATGATAAAAATCAACAACAATAACAACAAAAAGATAAAGTTGGGCTTGTTTTTTTCATTAGTCCCTAGAGCCTGGCTGTGGGCAGGGCTTCCTGGTTCAAGTTCAGAGGAATCTGGGGCTGGAGCTGCCCCTTCCTGCAGTCATGCTCAGGCAACCATAGGGACAGAAACACAGGACAACTTCAACCCAGAGAACCCACCCATTTTGGAGTCAAAAGGTCACCCTCAGTCAGACCACAGTGGAATTTGATGTTCATTAACTCTGAGATTTTAAAAGCCCTGACTGACATCCTTCCACACTTAAGTTCCCTCCTTAATTCATTTTAAATTGAATGCCCAGACTGCTTGCAAGTGGGATTATACAAACAGATGAGAAGCCAGTCATCTGGAATGGTGGTTTTCAGTTTTATGTTGGGAGAGTGAAACCACTATGTCCCTGGCCAAGATCACAATGTGTAGTTTGCGAGTGTTTTTCTTGAGCGTAGTTGGAAGGGGAGTTGGTTCCCAAGGAGAATGTTTGTATGCACTGCTGAGAGCCAGGGAGTGCCAGGGTCACTGGAACTGTCCCCTCCCCCCTAGTCTCTGGTGTGTGAACGAAATCTCATTTTATCATCCCAAGTATTCTCAGATAGTCAGCCTACTGTGGAGTGTACAGGCACGAGGACTCAACCTTTTGTGACAGATGATTTGACTTCAAGTCTGGGTTCCATTTCCTATCACAGGACCCTACTATGTATATGCTAGAAGCTCTCAGAATTTTATCTGCCCAACCTATAAAATAAGGAAGCATGGCTCAAACTATGAACTGGGTGGATGTTAAATTTAATAAAAAAAAAATTATCCAAACTCCCTGCACAGTGCCTGGGGCATAGTTTATGTTCATTAAATTACATCTCTGGCAACAGAAGATGAGAAAGTCCCAAGTCTGGGGAGCTTCTTGCCCTGGGCCAATAACTCTTTTTGTCTGTTGGCTTTTAAAGTGTGTGTGTGTGCATGTGCACGCGCGCATGCGCGTCTAAGGAGTCCAGAAAAAGTAATCAGAAACCCTGGAGCTGGAGTTACAGGTAGTTGTGAGATGCCCCATGTGGTGCTGGGAACTGAACTTGGATCCTTTGCAAGAGTGGTATGAACTCTTACATGCTGATTCATCTCACCAGTTCTCAATGACTATCAACACATCCTCCTGTTTCCTGAGCCAGCTTTGAACTGTGTGCATTTGATGCCCCAAAACTTCAGCTTGCTTGGCAAATGCTCATTTATCACTTGATAGGACATACTGTTCTGGAACCATCCTACCCCGCTGCATAGAAGGCGTGACTTGTGGTTAGGAAGCCTAGACCTCGATTGTGACCAGGCACCCAGCTACTGTCCATTCCTGGTCCAGCCTCCTTTCTTACTTGAGCACAGCTTTTCTAACAAAAAATGACAACTGCAAAGTTTGTTGTCGCTGCTGGGTGAGGACTGAGTCACAGCACTTGTCTCTCTGTGCTGGATGCTGTCTCATGCTAGTGTACTGGCACAAGGCAAGAGGGTAGAGTCTTCCCTGTGCCTGTGCTTAGGGAACCAAGAGGTGCTAAGGCATCTGGGTGAATACAACAGAAGTATAACCCAAGGGATAGTACCCCTCATAAGATCACGGCGCTGAAAATACACTCATTTCTATTTACACGAGAGAAGCCAGTATGAACATACTATGTATATTAAGATGTCAGCTTTACAGGCAAAGTCACCATGTTGTTAGCACTGAGACTAAGTCATAAGACCCTTCTCATACATCCCTCTGAAGTCCTGGTCTCCTCCACTGGGAGAACTGTGTTAAAAGGAAAGAACTTACTACACCTCTCTGGGCACCCACCCCCACCCGCCCCAGTATAGTTATGTGTGTGTTTATATTGTGAATGGCATGCTGGAGGTTGGCAAGGGCTTTTTTTCATTTTGTCAGACACATTAGAGCTATTTTCTCCCTCATCTTTTAAACTGCACAAGGTATTAGGCAGACTGATGCATATGATTTACCTGTCCCCATATTGATAAGAGTTAAAGTTTTTGCATTAATGTTTTCCCTTTTCCAATTTTCAGGACCCATCCTTGATTATTGCTTTTATAAACATCTGTGTATATTTTCTGTGTAGATAATGAGATAACAATATCCATAGATTAAATTCACAATGAAACACAAAAATGTCATGCTTTCAGTCCCTGACTGATGATAAGAGGAAGACTGAATCAAGAGTATATTTAGGAAAAACAGTATTAATCGGGGAGGATGCATATACTTTGAATTAATTTTTCAAGCAGAACTTTGTACTAGTCAAATATTAGTATGTGGTTTTCCATATACTCAAAATATGTGTGGAATCATATCATACAAAATATGTGAGGGACCATGTAAGTTTCATATTATATTTAAGATCTTTATAGAATCCTTCTGTATTTAAATTTATTTTGGCCAAAAACCTTTTGGAAATTCCTATCACATGTTATATAACTAATAAAAGCCACATGGAGTTGGCTGATGATCCTATAGCTACAAAGTAGGACCGATCGGACCTTAGTAGGAACATTGAAGTGAAGGTCCTAAAGGAGAAGACGATGCAAGAGGGCAGGGAAGGATGGGGGTTGAAGAAAATAAAAGCAAGTAACTGGTTTGCTGTTTACTTACATCCATACTTCATGCTCTGTACTCCAGAAAACACACAAGTTAAAGAAATAAACACACAAATTAAACCTTTCATGAGAATGGCATTTTCTGGTAACACTTTAGTAACACAAAGCAAAACCTGAAGAAATAATGCCCTTTATTTCTAGTAATATCACCTTAAATACTAATTTTATTTTTTAATTGGCTCACCAACTTTTGGGATTTTTGAAGACAAGATCTCATTATGCAGTCCAGACTTGCCTTGAACTCACAGAGATCCACTTGTCTCTGCCTTCCAAGTGCTGGGATTAAAGGGATGCATCACAACGACTAACCTAAAATACTAATTTTAAAGGAATAATTCTCATAAATAAAAATGCAGTAGCTTAAATTTCTTAACACCACTTAAGGGTTCAGAAACAACTTGAGAATCTAATATAGACAATATGGTTAAGTAAATTAAGGAATCTTAATCTTAAATAATTATAGCCATTTGGCTACCCAAACAACTGGGTTATAATGTTTCCACTCCCAAAATAAGACACCACGTGTTTTTATGAATATATATTAGGGGCTAGGTTTGTGAAAAGTGCTTGCCACCAAAGCCTGATGATCTGAGTTTGGATTCTTAGAACCCATATAAAAGCTCATGGGTCAGATAGCCTGGAGTGCACAATGCGGAAAGAAATAGGAGAGACTCTGTTTCAAAGTGAGAGACAAGGACCAATACCCAGACACATGGTAGGTTTTCCCCTACACACACACACACACACACACACACACACACACACACACACACACACAGAAAGAGAGAGAGAGAGAGAGAGAGGGGTGAATAGTTTTTAAAAAATGACAGGACAATATGATGTTCTAGCATTTGTCTCTCTCATAGAATTATCAATTTGAGCAACTCTTCATGTGCAAAATATAATTTCACACCAGGGTGGTGGTGCATGCCTTTAATCCCAGTACTTGGAAGGCACAGGTAGGTGGATTTCTGAGTTCAAGGCCAGCCTGATTACAAAGTGAGTGCCGGGTCAACCATAGTCACATTGGCTTATGTAGAGAACCACTATTATATGTATATGTACATATCAACATACATACATACATACGTACATACATACATACATATATTTCACAAGAGCTAACGAAATCTAAATGATGGAGTCAGATATGGTGGCTCATGTCTCTACTTATACTTGAGTAGCTGAGGCAAGATGATTGTCATGAATATGAAGCTAGCATGGTCTCTTATTTGAGCCACTATCTCAAAACCAAACCAAAACAAAACAAAGAAAAAGACAAAAAAGCAGACAAAACCAAGAATACTTGGGTTTGGTATAGAAGTAAGAAGAGGTATTCTGAATAGGGCAGGAAGTATGTTTTTAGACTCTTCACAACATTACTTCCCCAGCCTGAGGCACACACAGAGGGACATCTTTGAGTGCCCACTTTGCTTCAGACCCCGATACTGGGCCTTCCCCAACAAAAAAAAGCCAGTGCCACCAAAAGCCCTTGTAGTCCCAGACTCCTTGCTGGTCTCGTCACCAGACCCAGTATCACTGCTGTGTTACTAGTAGCTACCACCTGTAAATTCAGCCTCCAGATTTGCCCACTGTGTCAGCTTAGCCCTTGTGACCCTGCTTCGGGTTTCACATTAGACCTGAAGTTCAGCCCACACAATTGCAGGCGTCAGGCCTGCCCTAGTGTAGTCTGACCCTTAGAAACACTGGGAAGGGGTGTTTACTGCACAGCCCTCATAATCAGGCTCATCCAAGTTGTTCTGATTCGAATGTGAAATGTCTCCCAGAGGTACATGTTTGAATACTTTGGTCCCCACGGGTGGCATCATTTTAGGAGACTGTGCAGCATTCTGTGTCCCTGGTAGACCCAGGCTCATATCTCAAGAGTTATAGGCCAGACTTGCCTCCTGTCTGCAGTTGTGCAGCTGTAGGCAGAGTTCCTCTGTGTCTCAGAAGCTGCTCCCAAATAACCATTCAGAGCTTATTATTAATTATAGATGCTCTGCTGATAGCTTAGGCTTGTCTCCAGCCAGCTCTTAACAACTTAAATTGACCCATTTCTATTCATCTATGTGCTGCCCCGAGGCTCATTTACCTCATCTGTGAACTTCCTATGTTACTCTTCCACCTCTCACAGCTCCTCAGACTCTGCCCTTCTCCTTCCCAGCATTCTCTCTGCCCCCAAAAATCTGCCTAGCTGTCACCCAATCAGCTTTTTATTAACAATGAGAGCAACACATTTTCACAGTGTACCGGACCCTAACCAGCCACCCCCAAACTCCCCAAAACTCCTGTTACACCAGTCAGAAGATAGTCCTGCCTTGATGGACTACTGTGTTCCCTAAACTGTGAGCCAAAATAAATCCTTCCTCCCTTGAGGTGCTTCTGGCAGATGTCCTGCCACAGCAGTAGAGTAAATAACTAACACACTAGAAGGTCCCGTTGCTGGGCCATCCCTTAAGCATGTAGGCTCTAGGTGCCAAGCCAACCATTATAGATATGGATACAGTATACCCACAGTCCAAGCCACTTCATAGATTCAAGTACCAGACACTCCATCAGGCCCCATTGGTTGATTACTGTGGTTGATTACTCCAAGTCTATCCCTGAAGGTTCAGGCTTCAGGACAGTGTCCATGGTTAGAAGGCACAGATCCTCCTCTGTGGACTTAGGTTCCAGCTACGTCCAGCACACCAGGCCTCTGTCTCAGCATCACACTGGCCTCTGAAGACCTAAGGCTTATTTCTACTACAGACGCAGTTTAGCTCGTATGGACTTAGGCTTCAGATTGTCTTCAAAGGACCTAATTAACTGATTCACCCTAGTAGATCCAGACATGGCCAGCTTTCCAGGAATCTCTGGACTGGCTACTGACGAAGGGCTTTGCCAAATAAAAATAGTCTTCAAAGACTGGAATATGCTTCTACTTCCATAATTGTGCAAATACCACATATGACTAAGAATCAAGAAAGATCAGGAAACATGAAAATATGAAAGAACAATAGAAAACTCAAGTTAACTGATTATAAAGAGACAGAGACATATGAACTATCTGACAAAGAATTCCAAGTAATTGCTTAGAAGCTCAGCAAACTATTCTGTAAATTAGGAGCTTCCCATCCCCCAACCACTATACAAAGTCAATAAGGAAAACAGATTTAAACTCCATTTGAGATCAAAGGGACCAAACAGAAATACACAGAACATTCTATCTTAAGAGAAACTAAATATGCACACACCCTTTTCTCAAGTAGCCATGGCACATTCTGCAGGACTTATAAGCAAGACAAAAAGTTTAACTATTCTGGAAGACTGAAATAATATCAAGTAATTTTTTTTCTGGCCACAATGGTATGGATCAGGAATAATTTCTAACCAATTGTAGAATCAAGCTTGAATGCTCTTGAATATGCAAATGTACAGGAAGAAACTGACCATGGTCAAGTATGACTTGTCACAGAGATGCAAGCATGGTTTAGCATATACAAATCCATAAACAAGAAGTAGCATATTCATAGAATAAAGGGAAAGACTCATGTGGTTATCTTAGTAGGTATAGAAAAGAAGTTGACAAGATCTAGTATCTTTTAAAGATAAAAAATTTCAATAAATCAGGCAAAGAAAGAACACAAGAAAAAAGGCCATATACTATAGCAAGGAAATGGAATCAACCTAGATGCCCATCAAGAGAAGGAGAATGAAAATGTTGTACATAGATACAGTGAAATTTTATTTAATCATAAAAATGAAACTGTACAACTTGCAGAAAAATGGATGAGTTAACATAGGCTCAGAAAGACAAACACAGCATGTTCCCTCTCATATGTGGGGATCTTAGCTTCTAATTTTTACATATATTTATTTATGTGGGAGTGGAGAGAGTCATCCAACACAGGTACATTTGAAAATACTATAAGGAAACCTACTACTTTGTATGCTACTTGTACGTTACATACGTGTGTGTGTGTGTGTGTGTGTGTGTGTGTGTGTGTGTGTGTATAACATACACACAGCGAACACCAAATACTCATTGGTGAAAAGGTTATTCTTCAAGACCAATAAAGATGAACAAAAATCATTCTTACCAGTTTTATTCAGCATAGAACTAAAGTCACAGCTGCAATAGTCAGGCAAAAGAAGAAATAGAAATCAATGTAAAGGAAGACATTAAATTGTCTGTGTTTGCAATGACATTTTAGATATACAAAGCCCTGGAGACACCAAGAAAAAAAGTCCATTTGAACTAATAAGTAAATTCAGTGACACTGTAGAGTCTACAGTCACTATATATAAATCAATAGTGTCTCTAAACACAGACAACTTACCAGAAAATAAACTGAAAATTTAATCCCATTTACAAAAGTTACAAGAAATAATAAAATCCGAGGAATAAATTTAACCAATGGTAAAAGATCTCTCTATGAAAACTATTTGCAGCACCAAAAATGGCACAGTCACATTGAGGTAGCCCAGATTTTTGTAGTAGAAGAAAGAACATTGTTAAAATGTTCCCACTACCTGAGATGACCAGCAGATTCAAAGCAATCCTTAGCAAAATTCCAGTAATTGTTTCCACAGGCACGGAAATTCCATCCCAAGGGAATGAGGAAGAGACTGGTAGGAGCTGAGGCACCTCTCTTATTCTCAAAAAAAAAAAAAAAGTATTTTCTTCATTACTGGTCATCAGAGAAATGCTAACTAAAATCACCATGCTTGTATTACCTTGTATCTCTAAGAATGGCTATAGTTTTTAAAAAGATGAAAGGTAAGTCATTTTCTCAATATTATAACCAAATACCCAGAAGGAAGCAAGTTAAGGGAGGAAGAGTTTACTCTGGCTCACAGTTTGGGGGTACAGTCCACCGTGGTGAGGAGTCATAGTGGTTAGGGATAGCAGGAGTGGAAACCTACTTGCTCAATCTGCGTGGAACAGGAATCAGAGAACTGGGAATGTTATCACTTATCTGGCTTGCTCCCTTGTTTTAGGTTGGTCCTCTTGTTCAGGGGAGAAGTCTTCCTTCCTCAGTTAATACTTTCTGGACATGCCCTCACAGACAAAGTCACAAATTTGTCTCCTAGAGAGTTCTAAACTCAGCCAAGTTAACAATGAAGATTAGGTACTGAGTAAGTGTTGGTGGGGGAAAGGAGCCCTTTTACCCTCAATGAGAATTAGCTATAAATTAATACTAAGGATGTAGAAAACTGTGTGGAGGGTTCAAAAAAGAAAGAGAAAGAAAGAGAAAGACAGAGTGAGGGAGGGAGGGAGAGAAATTAAGACTTCTATAGGTTCCAGTACTCTTACTACTGAATATCTGAAATGACATGGGTTTGAGTGTGAAGAACATGGACTAATTGTATCAATGAGGATCTGTACCCCATGTTCACTGCTACAGTAGTTATAATCACCGAGCTGTGTGCGCAAGGACAGTATATAGAGTGAAATAAAACAGGCATGTGACCATACTTCTATGCAAAATGTAAAAAGAATGATCTCACTGGACATGGTGGCACATACTTTTAATTTCAGCACATGGGAGGCAGAGGTGGGTGAATCTCTGAGTTCAAGGTCAGCCTTGTCTACATGTTAAGGCCCAGGATAGCCAGGGATATGTGGGGTGACCCTGTACCAAACAAAATAAAATAAAAAAGGTGATCTCATGGAAGCAGAGACTAGGCTGGAGCATGAAGGTGGGATCATTGCTCAAGGGTTACATAATTTCAGCTGTGTAGGAAGATTAAGTTCAGAGAGTCTATTGAATAGTATGATATGCCTAATCATGATAGGCCACATATATTACATGTATATTATACATCTGGAAATTACTACAAGTGAGACTGGGATCAGAAGATTGGGAGCTGCTACTGCTCTTCCTGAGGACCTGAGTTTGGTTCCTAGCAGCCATATTGGGTGGCTCACAGACACCCACAACTCTAGCTCAGGTCAGTCTGATGCCTCTGGCCTTCATGAACACTCATGGCCACATATCTGCACATGTACACATAGTTAAGAGCAACCAGAAGAAATCTTTAAAGAAAAAAATTGCTGCAAAGTTTTATGTTATTATTACTAAAATTAAGTATGTGAGATAATGCATATTAATTAACTCAATTTAGCCATTGTACAATATATATATTTCAAAGATTCATAAATATTTATGATTTTATTTGGTAATAAAATTCATATTTTTGGCAGTGCTTGGGATCAAACCCAGGGCCTTGCATATGCTGGGCAAGTCATTTCTGGCTGAGCTATAGCCTGCACCATTTAAAAAAATTAAAAATAAATACTAATTGATGTATAACCAGGTTTAAAAACACACACTAAAAGAGAAATGAGAGTTGTCTTTGAATGGTGAGATTAGTTATTTCCTGTTTTCCATCCTTTTCAATACTTTGATAGTCGATCATTTTATTCACTAAGGAAGATAGTGACAGCAACAATTAGAGACATGCATGGGAATAACTTGGAATTTTTATACCAGGAAGGTTAACTAAGGCGTTTTAAAACTTATTTACACTTTAGCTTTTCAATGACACACAATATCCACTTTTCAGATATCATAGGAGCTGGTCCAAAGCTGTGCCCTGGGTAAAGTCCTTTACTTTAATCTAATGCGTTCCACATGGAAACTTTGCTGTGACTAAAGCTTTCCAATTTACAAAGACTGAATCCAACATAGGCCAGGAAAGAATCCTTGAATTGGCAGCAGATGACTGTCCCTCAGTCATCTGTGAGTTGTAACTTTTTCAATCACATTTTTACCAAATAAATTATCAAGTGAGGTTTCATTCTGGGACACAGAACTGTTGACTGACCCTGGCAGTGTGTTCCAATGACCACATCAACCTGTGGTGACCTCAATGCTCCCCCAGGCAGCTCTGCTTCCCTTGGACAGTCTCAGATTTCAGAAAGGCAGGGATGGCTGGGTGATAGCTCCATCAGTGAACTGATTGTCATGCAGGCACGAGGACCCAAGTTTGAACCCTAGCACTCTAAAAGCTTGGTGAGTTGGTGTACACTCTGATCCCAGCACTGGGGAGGGGAAGGGGCTGAAGACAGGAGGGATCTCAGACTTGCTGGCAGCCGGTCCAGCTGAGTCACTGGGAAAGCCTGTCTCAAATGGAAGGTGGAGAGCAATACTGCCTTTTGATGACCTACCCCTCAAAATGCATGCATATGCTAGAGGTAGGAGAAGAGGGTGTAGGGTAGGGAGGGAGGAATGGAGAAGGGGGGAGAAGACAGAGAAGGGGAGGGAAAGGAAGAAGGGAGGACAGAAGGGGAGAGCAAAGAGGAAATGAAGAACACTCAGGAAGTCAGCAAGTATCCAGCCACATTTGAAGCAAAGTTCTACCTCCCCCCCCCCCCCCCCCCCGCCCTGCTCTTTCCAGCCTAAGGAGACATACATAGCTCCTTGCCCTTTTCAGCCCCAGGGCCACCTGTCTTAATTCAGGAGTGTAAAATCTTGTGTCTAAGTTTGATAAATTCTCCCCGATAAACAGTCTCAGCTGAGTCTGGCCCTGGAGATGGCCACGTGGACAAAGTTACCATTGTCTGAGAAGGAAACACAAGCAGGCTCATACATTCCTATCACATTCAACAATAGGGTGGGTGGCAGGAGCCCCTGGGATTTCCAGGCAGCCACGAAGGTGCCAGGCAAATACAGGAGGAAAAGCAGAGTCCACTGCCTCACAGTGGAAGAGCTGGAGATGGAATGCTACCTGCCGGGGTCAGATCAAAGGTGAGCAGGGAAATGGCAGCAATGGGACAGACAGGAGCAGTGGCTCTGGGGACCTCCTTAGTGGAGCTGGAGCTGCAGACACTTGGTCCAGCTGACTCCCTTCCATAGCCTTCTTGCTACACTCTGATGTCAGGAGGGTCTGCTGCGAGTGTGTCCTGCGCTGAGATCAGAGCATTAGCATTATTTTGGGCATCAGCAGTGGTCTAAGATGTGGGGCTTAAAGAATCCATTGGTGACTCAGTGTAGCCTATTTATCCAGGGTCAGTACACCAAGGACCAGGGCAGGAATGAAAAAAGGCCCTCTTATGCCAATAGCAGCAGGGTCGTCTGGTGTTTTTAAAGAAGCTACAACAGGCACCTTCCACCCATGCAGTGTGAGGTGGCTTTGCATACACACACACACACACACACACACATTAACTGTGAGGTCTTTACAAACCTGAGATTCCTGGACCATGGATCATACTATCCCTCTCAAGGGTGCACCACACCAGTCAGTCTATGACGTGAAACACCCTCTGTAACCACCATGGAAAAGTGCATTAGCTGGCATGACTGGCTAAGGGAAGATTATGATACTTCAGGAGGCAACAAGAGTTGAAAGATGTTTTTCTGAAACTATCCCTGAGGAGACTACAGATGCCCAAGGCCATCATCTAGATGACTTCCTATAACTAGACTCATGTCCTAGCTACTGAGATGCTGAGTTTTTGGGGTGAGTTCCTGGAAAGCCATTAAAAATGTAAAAGCACCCCCTTCTCAGTTCAGCTGGGAGCCGTCTCTCTGCTCACAGTGGAAAGGGGTCAGCACCCAGAGCTGGGTGGCCTTTCCCAGGAATCTGGGATATCAGCACTTCCTTCTGCTGCTGAGTCTAGAAAAGCAGCTGGGGTCAGAATCAGCATTCTAGAGCCCAGTACTTCTCAATCCTCTTTGCATCACAGCAAAGTGAAAATATGTGCATCTACCTGAGGAACATGTAGAAGGTTGCTTACTCTTGTCATAAAACAAAGCTGCAGATAGCAAATAATTATTGTATCAAGGAGGAAGGCATGGGATACAGCATGTCTGAACTGTGTTTGACCATGCAGCTACCCCATGAGATGAGTATTCTATGAACCCCATTTTGGGAAACACTAAACCGTGGATTTATATGAACAAAAACATTGTTCTAATGTCACTGTAACTGCCATAGCTCTGTGCCTGTGCCTCTCCTGACAGAGAATTCACCCATGGCTACCCAGCCTCTTCTGTTCTTAGCAATTCAGCATTAGATCCATTTTAGGATTTGTCCCCTTCCTCTTCATTCCCAGGCAGCCCTGCTGCCATAGGCCCTATCTTCCTCAGCATCATCCTGAATGGTTTGATCTCTGTTGCTGTGATAAACACTATGCCCCAAAGCAGCTTACTGGAGGAAAGGGTTTATTTAAGCTCATAATTCCAGATAATAGTTTACCATTGAGGGAAATCAGGGCAGAAAGTCAAGAAGGAACCATGGAAGGATGCTGCTTATTGGTTCACTTGTTCATTCATGCTCAACTAGCTTTCTTATACAGACCAAGCCCTTAGGGAGGCCTAGGCATGGTGCCTTCCATGGTAGGCTGGACCCTCCTACATCAATCAAAATAATCCTTCACAGATATGGCAAGAAGCCAATATGATCTGACCAGTTCCTTAATGGAAGGCTCCTTCAGAAGACCCAGTATTATGTCAAGTTGCTGCTGAAGCTAACCAGAACACTGAGTCTTATGCAATCCAGCAACTTTCCCTGAAACACTCATTTGTCTTTTGCAACATGCTCTGCTTCTATAGGATTTGATGTGAGGATGTACAAAGTAATCTAGCCAAGTAAGATAGGAATGGATCAGAAAAAGAAACTTCACTAATATCAGTAATCCTAAAAGCCAACTCCAGATATAATCAGAATAAATGATCAAAATTAAACTTATTCTTGGGAACCTCAGGGACTCACAAGGATGTTGGTTGACCCCTTTTAACATTCAAAAGATCATTTTTTTGGTTGCTCATGTTCAAAGACTGAACTTCTGTTTCTACTTGCAACTTTTCCTTCCATTGTTTTTTAAGTACTTACTACATGCTAGGCACTGAATACAAAGATCTCAAGGGATTCAAGGCCTAGGACAGAGTCAGATGAACCAGAAGAGAATGGTGCAGTGCACTTAGGTGGACAGAGAGGAATTCCTGGGCTCTGCTTAGAGGAATCAGCAATGCTTCATGGAGGTGGCGATTCTGAAAGAAGACTTGGGTAATTCAAAGGATGTTATTATTTGTACAAAGATGGAAGAGAGGGTCAGTAGAGGTGTTCAAAGCATAAGAAGTACTTGTGTAAAGATTAACTTGTTTGGGAGACCCTACCGTGGTTGAGCAGAGCTTTCAATCAGTGAGGGTCAAGCATTACTGTCCTGTTTACTCTCTGCCATATGCTCAAATACTTAATATATTAGCTAACTTAATCTTCCAGTTTTACCTCCCTTTTTATCAGAGATGCTTGATGGCCCCTTCCTTGGCTAAGTGTAATGGGAAGGGACTGGAGATGGACTCACACAGGCCAAGTGGGGATCCTGGGGATTTCTACACAGTTCTGTCCAATGGGAGAGAGAATGCTCACTGCAACTCTCTCCCGTGACCTTCTACTTAACCCCACAGACAGACACTTTCCTCTCCTGCATGCACCTCTCCTTCCAGCCACCACCTGTCTGGAGCTCATGCTTTTGTTTCTGTTGGTCTCCTGATACACAGAAGGTGACTCTTTTGACTTTGGGTGGAGCAAAAGCCCCACTGCCAAGTCAAATGCTGTTGTCAGCATCGCAAGCTGTCCCTCCAGAGAGTCCTCATAAGAATTACTCTGTTTGTCCCTTCTGCGGTTTGGGTGTTTCCCCAGTTGCTGTGGGCTTCACCCAGCTTGGGAAACCACCCTGTGTTAATGTGACTATCCTGGCTTCCTTCACACACCTCTCTGTCTCTAAAAGGAGTTAGCTGGCGCTATATCAAGGTTAAATTTCCAGCTAAATTACAGAAGGACCAAAAAGAACTGTGGGTATTTGTGCGGAGGAAGCTAAGCCCCTGAACCACGCTTGGTGAAGCAATCCTAGCCTCTACTGGAGACCTTCTACAGTTTAAAGTTATATGAAGTTCATTTTCCATCTGGACTTTCAAAACGGGCTGCAATCTTTTGGGATGGAATGAAATGATCCTTTTGACAAAGATTGCTGATACCCCACATCAGTGTTCCAGAGAAGTAGGATTGTGAGGTGGGGTGTGGGCATACAAGGTCCATGACAGGCTCTGATGCAGATATCCATCTGTCCTTTGTCCTTCCCTCATGCCTTAGCTATAGGCCACCTTCCTCCAACCCCATCCAGTGGTTAACTATCATGTTTTCATGTACATCTGTCTTGAGTCCCTCCTGAGGTCATATTTCAGATTCCTGTCTTCCAGCCATATGAAGACTAGATAGTAAACATCTTAAGCCTATGGACCATAAGGTCTTTGTGGTAACTACTTAACTCTGTCCTTGTAGCACAATAAATGCCCCTGATAATATGCAAGCATACAATTGTAGTTGTGTTCTAATAAAACTTTATTGATGTGGAGCCAGATTTTGTGATAGGCCATACTGCCTCCATTTTTTTTTAAAAAAAAATCCTCATTTCCTTCTCATTTCAAGGACTTGAATGAGGTGTTAAAAAGGCAAGCTATTTGTCTTGTTACTCTTGGATAGTCTTTTTGTTTTTATACTTCAGAAAGTACATGTTGTCTTGTCCTTGTAGGTGGTTATTTAAATTGAAAACAGCTGTGAAGAAAAGAACTCTCAGGGCACATTTTTTTAATGCCCACTAGCATGAAATAGTCACTATTTTTGTTTAGACACAAGGGTTACCAGTGCTGCCAAGTAACTCAGCAAAACTTTCTACCCCCTCCACTGCCCAGGAACAGGAACAGAATGGCAAGTGTTTTTTGTTTTTGTCTTTTTTTTTTGGGGGGGGGCTGGAGAGAAAAAGAATAGGGGGAGGGGGAGGAGGGAAGGAAAGAGAAGAAAAATGAAAGAAAACTGAACAAGTTTGGAAAAGGTGGGCGATTCTAGACTGTAATATGGATACATTTCCTTAACCTCTCTATATCTTGTCTGTGAAACTTTCTCATAGAAACCGAGCTTCCTGGGAGAGAAGTAATCAAATAGGAAGACACCCAACCAAGGTCAGACAGGGGACACTCCTGTGTCTGTCCTGCCAGTTGAGGTGGGTGACCTGGATGGCCTTGTTAAAATCACTTGACCTCAAGGATGTATCAGCAGCAATCCCATCATCCCCTCCTCAGCCCGTGGTTATAAGGAGAAAGGGTCCTTGACTAGATACTGCGGGTCTTGCAACACTCCCTAAGCTGGAATACTTCTATTGAAGTACTCAATGAAAACTCAATGAAAAACTTATCCAGACCAATGGCTACAAAATACTCAAGATAAAATTCCAGCAGAAAAATTAAAATAGCCAGTTAATGACAGCATGGTTCAAATGAATACATTCAGTAAAATGTCCACAGTGGCATTCTCTGTATGCGATCACACATAAAATACATTTTCGACTTTTTAAATCCTTTGTATGGGTGAGTATATATGTATACACGTTTGTGTGAGGGAGGCATGTGTGTACAGAGTTGTGGAGGTTAGAGGTCAACATCCAATGCCTTTCTGAGTTATGTTTTATGTATTTCTTACAGTTGTGTGTGTGTGTGTGTGTGTGTGTGTGTGTTTGTGCATGCACATGAGTGCACACAGTATGCACACCAAAGTGCACATGTAGAGGTCAGAGAACAACTTGCAGAAGTCAGCTCTCTGCTCCTACCATGTGGGTCCTGGAGATTAAACTCAGGTTGTCGGACTTTTGATGGCAGGTACCTTTACCTGTTGAGCCATCTGGCTGGCCCCACACCTTTTTTGAGGCAGGATCTCTTAGTGGGACCTGGGCCTTGCCAATTAGACTAGGCTACCTGGCTAGCAAGACTCAGGGGCCATCCTACCTCTAGCTCTCCAATGACAAGGCTGTAAGTGTGTACCTCTGCTTCTAGGTTATTACTTGGTGTTGGGGAGCCAAACTCCAGTCCTCATGTTTGAGTGGTGCCAACTAAAACATCTTCCCAGGCTGGGTCCCTTATTTATCTTTTAAAAGTTGATCTACAATCAGCTCATTGCTTCATTTAGCTTTAGAAGATGATATCTTAAAAGATAAGGAAGCCTGGGTACCTCAGCCTAACTTGATAAACATAAGAAAGCAGTTTCTAGCTCATGGCAATTTGCCCATTTGCCCAGAAGCAGGCAGGTCTCTCTCAGCCACATGGAAACTTCCAGATAAAATTCTGCTGCAGGCATGGTGGAGGTGCTTAGGCATCTAGCATGCCATTTCCCCAGGTGATCTGGGGAAGCGCCAGGGTTCTGCAAGGATGAGCTGGGGGATCTGTGGCTTCAGGGCTCCTCCCTGAGGTCCTTCTTTCCAGGTCTTCAAAGAGAATGTGCTGTACCTGCCAGCCTTCCCTCTGCAGCTCAGATACTGAAAAACACCTCAAAGCTAAAGGAATAAATGGCATGTCTTGACTTTTTTTTTCAGTACATTTTAAGAGATTAATTTCATTTGGAAAGCTTTTCCCAAAGAGGAGTTTCTTAAAGAAACATGCATTTGAAAAGTATAGCTCTCCCCCTCTAGGAGTTCTCACTCTGTGTGTGTGTGTGTGTGTGTGTGTGTGTGTGTGTGTGGGAGGGAGAGGGAGGGATGACCAGAATCTAGGATGCCCACTTCATTATTTCATAGTATTGTCTCAATGTACATGGCATGTTTGCTGAAGAGGAGAGACCAGTGTGATAGTAGTCTTGAATTATGGCTTTCTACTCTCGACACTGGATAAGTTCTATGAGCCCCTTGATGTCTTTTCTCAGCTCCCATCAGTAGAAGGAAAAGCTATGAGGACCACAGTGATGCACTCACTAAGGTTTATATTTCACCTTGCTTTGTAATTTTCTTTCTTCATTATACACCACTTCCCCAGACACACCTTGGTGCCTCTTGGTCTCCTCAGGTCATTGTCAAGGCATCTGTGGATGGGTGTGTTATTTTTGCTAGAGTTGTAGTTCTTCTTGCCCTGGATTCTCCCAGAATATGGAGTTCATTACCCTTTGGTCAGAGGAATGCCTACCAGGAATGTTGGTGTCCTGGGAAAAACCTTGCCCTGGTGATTGTTCATATCCCCATCCCTTCAACTCCTTTTTTATGTGACAGTCAAGTATATACTAATGGATTTCATTTAAATGGAAAGGCTTTGGGCCCCTTGCTTTGGTATATTACTTATTTTCTTTTGTTCTGTTCCGGAAGAATCTACCATAACACATACATAGACCATGATATAAGGAGAGTGAGTAGAAAGTGCTTATTCTGGCTACTGAATATAGAGAATTTTTAAATACACAGTTCTTACTCACTCACACATATATGATAGAAATAATGAGTTCCTCAAAGAGGTTCCTCTACCCACTTTCGCTTGCGCGTGTGTGTGTGTGGTGGGGGTGATTAATTTTGGCCAGAAGAGGGCAGTATTGCATATGTGGGTCTCCCTCCAGCTGTGACATTCCAGGGAGTCCAAAACTATTAAATGACAAGTAATTTTGGAACACTGCCTTAACTACTTTTTTTCATATGTCCCAAATTGCCAAAGGCCAATGTTGAATTGGGTTTTGAAGAATTTGTGATCTTCCAAGGGCACTCAAATTCATTATCCCTGTGTATGAATAACTATAGGAGAGTATGATATGAGTAGCAACATGAAAGTGACTCCACAGAAGGCTTATGAGGTTGCCAGACAGCTGGGCATGGTAGTGCATGCTTAGAATTGAAGCAGTCAGGGATGAAGGTAGCAGATCAGGAATTCAAGGCTAGCCTGGGCTACACTGTCTAAGTTTGAAACCAGCTTGTATTACATGGGACTTATCTTTAAAAAGAAAGAAAGAAAAAAAAAAGAGCTCAGAGAGCTGTGGGGAAAACGGCACTATAGTAGAGAAGAGAGACTATGGCACAGACTTTGAGATGAGGAGAAAAACGTGCTGGAGGAAAGAACCAGGAGTCAGCATGTTGGGATGAAGCCTCAGGTGCGCAAATTGGAGATGTGTAGATGGGTCTGACCATGGGCTACTGGCTGTTAAAGAACTTTTACTATGCACTAGGCATGAGTCTAAGAACTGCCTGGATAAAACTTACTAAATCGTTCCACCCTGTGGTTAATCTCATGTGGGTTACTTATGAGGAAACTGTATGTGGCCAATTAGGCTTCCTGAAATGGGACCTGAGAGGAGGGGGAGCATGCCAGAGAATTTTCAGAGAATGCTCCTGGCTTTAGAGGCATACCTGGGGCCCTCAGGGCAAGAGAAAATGGCGGACCAGGGAGAAGGTGAGACTGTAATTCCAACTTCACCGGGGCCCTGTAAAGCTGAAATGGCCCTTCAGGGATGATTCAAGACAGGATGAGGACCCTGGATTTCCTAACCCTGTATCATGACTAACAAATGCCCCAGCAAAGGGGAGGCAAACCAGGGCAGGTTCCAGAAAAATCAACGGAGGAGAGTCTACTTGTAACCCTCCAAGAAGCTGGAAACAGACCTTCCAGTCCCAAAGCTAGTGTGTCTGGTGCAATGCCCAGTTCACCACACTGAGTTCAAGAAAAGCTTGCCTGATGTGGGGGCATTTAGAAGCAGAAAGGCAAGGTGAGAAACTAGGGCAGCTGCCTTATGACTGCATTTAATTGTACTGATGTACTGCAGGGCAGGTGGCTAGGGCTAGATGAACACAGTCCCTCCTCTCAGCATATAAAGGACACTAGTCCTGGGTCCCTTCCTCAGATACCAAATCTGCAGGTGCTCAAGTTCCAAATTGGCACAGTATATTTGCATGGACCACCTCTGGATTGTGTAGAATACCTAACACAACAGGTATGAATAGTTACTATGCTCCATTGGTTTCTGAGTGACAGCAGGTAAACAGTCTGTACATACTCCAGTACAGATGTACCTACAGAGGTCTTACAAGTCCACAAATGAAGCAGGAGTATACCTTAAATGGCAGGAGTTAGAGGCAGACTAAGGGCCTGAGAGATGGTGTCAGGCTACAGCTGGGGAAGCCTATACCCCATTTGGAAATTCAGGGTAGTGCTTAGCATGTGGCAAATGAAATTTTGATCTGGGAAACTTTCTGGATTTTTTTTTTCTATTTTGACACATGGTTGGTTGAATCTATTTCTAAGCAGAGGTTCAAACCTTTGCTTAATAGCACAGCTCTTGAAAATGGAGAACAGGTGGGGGCAGATAGCTCGTAGTAGTGAGAAGACCTCCTATCTCTTTGTAAGAGTGGAATCTACTTTTAGCACAAGATTCAAGAAGTACACAGAAAGAAAAAGGCCAATCTCCACACACTCCGGTCCCCTCTGCTCCCAGGATACAGCCATTGCCACAGTTTCTTGTGTATTCCTCCAGAGAGAGCATACACATATGTAAGCATAGGTATCCATGGAGATGACATTCTATGGCCTCCATATCACATCTCCACATCATTCTACACTGTGCTTTCTACATTAACACCTAGGCTTAGACTTGCTTCAGTGATGTTCCCACAGAGCCACATCATCCCTTAGAGACACAAGACATAAAGCTTTTCCATCATATACTAACTTACTTGTTCTTCATGAAACTGGGAGTCAAACTGAGTATCTTGTGCTTGCTTGTAGACAAGTTTCTGCCATTGAGCTGCACTGAACTTTTGAACCAGATCTCCTTTGATGGACATTCAAAAGATGTTTTAACCCTAAAAAAAAAAACAAACAAACAAAAACACTTTTATTTTGTTCTACACTAAAACAAAACAAACAAACAAACAAAACCAAAAAAAAAAAAAAAAAAAAAAAAAAAAAAAAAAAACGTTTTGGAGTCAAAGTCTCTTGTGTAGCCCAATCTTGCCTGAAACTGATAGCCTCTCAAATGCTGGGGACAGAGTCTTGCATTACTCTGCTCAGCTCTTTTTAAATAACAAATGACAGGATATAGCTCAGAGGCCAAGCACATGTTTAGCATGTTCTGAGATCATTGGTTTTAATCCTCAACAACCCCAAAATGAAGCAAATAACAAACAATGCTACAATTTGTTTGTATACCTGGTAGTTTGCATATGTGAGTGCACTGTCCAGTAGAGTCCTGTTACCTCAAATCCTGACTCAGTCTAATATGTGAAAGGAGGGGGTGAGGATACAGTTTGAAGGCGGAAGGAACACTTGCCTATATGCCTGAGGCTCTTCGTCTAATCCTTACTATCGCCCCACCATCCACCAATCTGTAGAAAATAGTAACCTGCGGTGGCTTTAAACTGCTTTTATCTTCATCAGAAAGGTTAAACACTTGCTGGTGTGTTCGAAGGAGATAACCATGGCTCCTCCCTTACGCACTACCTATATCCCTGTGCATATGCCTACCAATTCTAAGCAGTTCATTCCTTCCTGCCGCCAGGAACATATTTTAAATGCAAAATCTTGTAAGAAAGAGCAAAGTGAAGGTTCTGTTTGTATTTGGGGTGAGGTAGGACGCCCGGGTGGAGGGAGAAGGTGGGACGCCCGCGTTGGATGGAGTTTCAGAGACTCACCTGCCTCTTGGTCTGCTCTGTCTCTGCCTTGCAGCTCATGTGCTCCTCGGTGCAGAAGGCCCTGTTTGAGGAAGAGGACCACGTCAAGAAGCTGCAGCAGAAGGTGGCCACCCTGGAGAAGCGCAACAGGCAGCTCCACGAGCGGGTGAAGAAAGTCAAGGGTCTCTGAGGCAGGCGCGGAAGAACAGCCGCCACCTGGAGCTGGTCAACCAAAACTCAACGAGAAGCTGGCTGATGCAGGTGCTCAGCAGCACATCAACGCTCTGGGCCCCGGGAGCCCGCGCGCCCCCTACCTGCACGGGTAGCAGGTGCAGGTGGATGCAGGCCTGCCTTGCCTGTCCCCAAGGAACTGAGGGTTCTGTAAACGCACTTACTTCAAACATTATAGGAGATACCCATTAGGCATTTGGTAGAGTCTAACTGGGTAAAATGGCAAGTCTTAACTTTCTTTTCATTGGGTGCTGACCTTACTGGTTACTCGGCTTCAGACCCCTATGTGTGCCATGCCCCTTTTCTGTCCTGGTGCCACACAAATACCTTAAAGCCCAGAGAGAGTAGGATCCCCGAGTTCTGGGACGTCTTGGGTCTGGCCCTTAGTCACTAGAATTCTCTTCACTGTGGAGAGAACATTCTAGAAGAGAACATTCGTAATGAAGATATCAGGAGACTGCTTTTAATTTAGAAGAGAGTCAGTGTCTCAGCAACCAGAGCTGGCACAAGCATGCATTCTGAAGAACCACAGTCATAGAGAACATTCTGGAATGTTCTGCTGCTTTTGCTCATGGGTTTAGAAGCAGGGCACCTACATGCTAATGCGGAGGATCACGTACCCACATTTCCCTCAAAGCGAAGCTCATTAAGACTTAAGGAGTTCATCACAGGTGAAGTGAGCAGCAAGCTGAGCCAGCTGGTAATTGGTAAAGGTAAATTATATCAGTTTTTCCAACCCCAGCTCCCCAGGCTGACATGATACCTACAGGTTGTTTTTTTTCTAAAGAGATGGCTTTTGTGGACACACCATGTTTCATGATGCTGGGAACTGAACTAGTGTCTTGTGCTTTCCAGGCAAATCTCTACCACTGAGGGGCACACTCAGCCCTACTATACTTTTAACCAGATTTCCTTTGATGGGCATTTAAAGATGTTTTCAGCCCCTGTTCCCAAGTGGGAAATTGAGCTCTGACGATACTGTGGAGTCTTAACTTGGTTTGCTCAGGCTGCCACACTTTTGAGTTCAAGGTCAATGACCCCAAAACATTGAGACTGTCTACTCTGCAAATGCATCTCCCTGCCTGCTGGGATTTAGTAAGGGCTATGTTCCCACCCAGGCTCCTAAAGGGCATTGTCCAGGTATTCTGACCCGGGCTTCTACTCAATCCCCCAAGCCCTATCTGGCATCACACACATGCTCTCTGCCCAGGTTCAGGTTCCCCACAAAAGATCTGTAGATACCCTGATAGAAATACTTGCACAACAGTGCACTTTCTTTAAACAATTCTTTAACAAAAAGTTATCTTTGCAAAAGAAAACTTCTAGGCAGTTCAATAAGAGTGTTCCACTGTCCTTACCACTGCCAAGGTTGACCATGTTTCAGCTATGTTACTCATCCCTCTGGACCAAATGCCCTTCTATGCTGTCCCATCAACAGAAAGAATCCTTTACCTCTACAATGTCAACCACCCAAAGCCCACTCCAGACACATGAGGCTGATAAAATGCCCATTACTGTCACACTGGTCCCCTTCTGCTTTTAGGAAGTCCAGACATCTCTGTGAGAAGTACCTTGTATTGTATGAGTATTGTGCCCTTGGCTGGACTGGACATGATGGGAACTCCTATTCTGGGACCGATCTTCCTCCACCCTCACCCTTAGCCCCTCTAGCAGTTCCATTCAGAATTTGCTACATAGGAGTGCCTTCCTCTTTAAGTCTTCTGGGGAACATTTAATTAAAGCAGTTCTGTTGCTTCCCCAAGTGAATGGCAAGCTTGGAGGCAACAGAGCCAGGACTCAGAGACTAGTGGAAGCCAAGATGTGCTATGTTCTGTTTTTCCAATAAACACGAGCAGTGATTTTAACAGTGGAGAGACAATGGGCATGTCTTTGGATCCAAGTGAGGTTTCATGAGGATTTCCATCTTCAGCCTGGAAAAGTGATTTTAGCCTCTGGGGAGACATGTGGGAATGACTCTGGGACACAGAGCATTGCTCAAGCCTGCTCTCCTGCCCCAGTCCCTGATGGATATATTCTGATTCTCCCTCCCCTGGGTTCCCAGCTCTCAGCACACCTGTGCCCCCTGTTCTGCTGTCACAGGGGACCAGGAGGTATCATTAATCAATGTCTTCAGACATGCCTTACAGATGTCTTTCTAAAGGAAACTTCCCCAGGTCCCACAGTTTTCTGCCTCATCATCTTTCCACAGCCCTTGCCACCTGTTACTCATCCAAGTGAAATGTTTAATGTTCCATAAAAGGATATGTCTCTACCGTCACTCAGAACATGGCACTTTTTCTCCAGTCTGTTCTGGTACCTTCTGTGAAAATGCAGGTACCAGAAGACAACGTGTCTTTTTTCCAGAATCACACAATAAGTAGGACTTTCTCAGCCTGTAGAGGACTGGGTTTTAGTCCAGGCTATTGCTCTCAGGCAGCAGATGGCCAAAACACTATGTGCTCCCACATTTATCTCCTGCATTTATGAAACTATCAAAAAGAAACACTTACATGATTCCAAAACTTATCACCAAGACTTTCTTCCTTCCTTTTTCACACCATCTTCCCAGCTCCTGACCACTGTGAAGCAACTATACTAGCTTTCTCCAACCAATACTTAAACTTACCAATTTCTAATAAGACAACAAAACTGCCATTAATAAAATGTCTATATGTGTAGCTATGCAAGCCTAGGCCAGAGGCTTCCAATAGAACTGTCTGTACTGGAAATAGTGGGAAGCTGCTAGCTTTAGAACGCAGCTGATGTCAGGGGGCTGGAGGGATGGCTCAGCAGTTAAGAGCACTGGTTGCTTTTTTCAGAGGATCTGAGTTCAATCCAACACCTACAAGAGCAGCTCACAACCACCTGTAACTCCAGTTCCATGAGATCTCGGACTCTCTTTTGGCTTCCATGGACACTGCATACATATAGTGCACAGACATACATGCAAGAAAAACTCCATACAGATAAAATAAAAATCAATAAATCTTTAAAATTTATTGGAGTGTTACTAAATAGCTAAATTTTTACTTAAGACCCATTAATTAAAAGTTTGTTTTATTTTATTTTTATAACCATCTGGAGCACATTTCCCTTTGAAAGTGTAGAGTACTGGCATCCCTGGGAAGAGGAGGGGTAGGCATCCTCTGATCTTCCGCTCAGAGGTGCCTGCGGGAAATCTTCTCCAAGGCACAGAAAACACATAGTGTATTGAACTTCAAGACACAAAGTGAGCATGTTAGCTGTGAGAGGAATCAGGGCCAAATAAGTTACCCAAATGTGTGGTTGGTCATGGTGTTGCACAGATGAAAAAGATGCTCCAACTAGTAAAACATTGGACCCAGTCCCTATAACTAACATCAGCCAATCTAGGTGTGGTCCTGTGGTAGTTAGAATGCATGAGTTCCAGGATCATCCTCAATGCCACAAAAGGAAGTTTTAGAATCAATAATGTTATTAGCACAACGTTGTGAAAATGAGCCCAGTGCGTAGGTGTAAACTATTTACATCACTGTGCAAAAAGTAAACATCACAGAAACCTTAATGTGAGTAACCCTTCCTCTGTGGGTGGAATCTGTTACTGCTTCCTCCATAGTCCTATGACACTTGAGGGACACTCCTATTGTCTAGCATTAACACCACCTTTCACTTCACTCATTTGTGAGCTCCCAGAGTAGGACTTGTGGCAAATTTGCCATTGAATCCTCATCAGTTAACACAACACAACATGAACTAAATACCTGGCAGGGGTTGGGGGAGAACAAAGCAGCATTCCTGTGCTGAGCTTCTGTACCTCAGAAGAATAGAGAGATTCAGGGAAGGAGGCAGTAATGACTCTCTTCATTTCTTGAGAAGCCAAGCCCTCAAGTAATGAGGTCTTAAGCACAGAGAGCTGCAAGAAGGGCAAGAACACACCCAGCCCACCTCTTTCCACCTGGGAGTCAGAGCAGTCAGCTATTGTTATAGTGCATGGGTTACCCATTAAGCGGGCCCATTCTCTCAGGTCACTCTCAGGGAAAGATGACCATGTTATACAACTAGAGTCACATATGCCTACTTCACTACCTTGGTCATGTAGTATAGGTCACATAGAACTAAAACTGCTTCTTGTGTGGAAATCCTTCTCAGAAGCAGAAACATTGTTTTGTCCCAAAGACCTAAAACTCCTTCAGTCCATTCTCTATCCACCAAGCCCTCCTGCCTGCCCACTGCTGGCATTAAGGGAATCTCTCATCTTAAGAATGACTTGATTTGTCACCCTGTCACCACTTTCTCCTCTCTAACAATGCAAGCAGCTCTCAGGCTGCCTCCTCTTATCGAATCTATCTTATTCTTGGCCAGATGCAGGGGCCACAGAAGTTATTGTTTGGAACCTGAGTCCCCATTAAGTTCTGACATTAAGGAAAATCCCTGTTTTAGAATGCATACAACCTAACTGCATAAATCAGAGAGAAAGATTTCTTTGGCTTATGGTTTCAGAGGAGGGTTCAGTCCATGCATTCTGGCCCCATGTCCTTGGGCAGAACATCATGTTGGCAGCAATAGACAGTGGATAAGGTTCTTCATCAAATGACAGACAGGGCACAGAGAAAGACAAGGAACCAGGAGATGGGTAGAATCTTCAAAGGCATGCCCTAGGAACCACTTCCTCCAGTCCATCCTCACTTCTGGAAGAGTCCACCACTTCCTAGAATA